>NC_057797.1:659073630-659175270 GCF_018294505.1 Triticum aestivum
CAAAAATAATATAAAAGTGTATAATAAAGCCCATTAAACATCCAAAACAGAATGTATAATAGCATGGAACAATAAAAAATTATAGATATGTTGGAGACGTATCAAGCATCCCCAAGCTTAATTCCTGCTCGTCCTCGAGTAGGTAAATGATAAAAACAGAATTTTTGATGTGGAATGCTTTCTAGCATATTCTTCAATGTAATGTTCTTTATTGTGGCATGAATGTTCACATCGAAATATTCAAGATAAAAGTTTAATGTTGACATAAAAATAATAATACTCCAAGTGTGCTAACCAAGAAATTATGTCTTATGAAAATAACATAGCCAAAGAAAGTTTATCCCTACAAAATCATATAGTTTGGCCATGCTTCATTTTCGTCACACAAAATGCTCTCATCATGCACAACCCCGATGACAAGCCAAGCAATTGTTTCATACTTAGCCTTTTCAAACTCTTTCAACTTTTATGCAATATATGAGCGCGAGCCATGGACATAACACCATGGGTGGAATAGAATATATTGATTGAGGTTGTGTGAGAAGACAAAAAGTGAGAAAGTCTCACATTGATGCGGCTAATCAATGGGCTATGGAGATGCCCACCGATTGATGTCAATGCAAGGAGTAGGGATTTCCATGCAACAGATGCACTAGAGCTATAAATATATGAAATCTCATCAAAGAAACTAAGTGGGTGTGCATCTAACTTGCTTGCTCACCAAGACCTATGGCATTTGAGGAATCCCATCTTTGGAATATACAAGCCAAGTTCCATAATGAAAATTTTCCACTAGTATATGAAAGTGAAAAAATAAGAGACTCTCCATCATGAAGATCACGGTGCTACTTTGAAGCACAAATGTGGAAAAATGATAGTAACATTGTCCCTTCTCTCTTTTTCTCTCATTTTTTTGTTTGGGCCTTTTTTATGGCCTCTTTTTTTTCGTCCGGAGTCTCATCCCGACTTGTGGGGGAATCATAGTCTCCATCATCCTTTCCTCACATGGGACAATGCTCTAATGATGATCATCACACTTTTATTTACTTACAACTCAAGAATTACAACTCGATACTTAGAACAAAATATGACTCTATGTGAATGCCTCCGGCGGTGTACCGGGATTACAATGAATCAAGAGTGACATGTATGAAAAATTAAGCATGGTGGCTTTGCCACGAATACGATGTCAACTACATGATCATGCAAGGCAATATGACAATGATGATGTGTGTCATAATAAATGGAATGGTGGAAAGTTGCATGGCAATATATCTTGGAATGACTATGGAAATGCCATCATAGGTAGGTATGGTGGCTATTTTGAGGAAGATATAAGGAGGCTTAGGTGTGATAGAGCGTATCATATCACAGGGTTTGCATGCACCGGCGAAGTTTGCACCAACTCTCAAGGTGAGAAAGGGCAATGCACGGTACCGAAGAGGCTAGCAATGATGGAAGGGTGAGAGTGCATATAATCCATGGACTCAACATTAGTCATAAAGAACTCACATACTTATTGCAAAAATCTACAAGTCATCAAAACCAAGCACTACATGCATGCTCATAAGGAAAAGACCATCGCTCGTCCCCGACCGCCACTCATAAGGAAAGCAATCAAAGAACACCTCATGCTTCAAATTTGTCACACAACGGTTACCATACGTGCATGCTACGGGACTTGCAAACTTCAACAAAAGTATTTCTCAATTTCACAATTACTCAACTAGCACACCTCTAATATTACCACCTTTATATCTCAAAACAACTATCAAGCATCCAACTTCTCTTAGTATTTAAAATTTATAACCAAAGCAAATTACCATGCTGTCTAAAGGACTCTCAAAATAATATAAGTGAAGCATGAGAGATCAATTATTTCTATAAAATAGAACCACCTCCGTGCTCTAAAAGATATAAGCGAAGCCTTAGAGCAAAATTATCTAGCTCAAAAGATATAAGTGAAGCACATAGAGTATTCTAATAAATTCCCATTCATGTGTGTCTCTCCCAAAAGGTGTGTACAGCAAGGATGATTGTGGTAAACTAAAAAGCAAAGACTCAAATCATACAAGACGCTCCAAGCAAAACACATATCATGTGGTGAATAAAAATATAGCTCCAAGTAAAGTTACCGATGGACGAAGACGAAAGAGGGGATTCCTTCCGGGGCATCCCCAAGCTTAGGATTTTGGTTGTCCTTGGATTTTACCTTGGGGTGCCTTGGGCATCCCCAATCTTAGGCTCTTGCCTCTCCTTGTTCCATAATCCATCAAATCTTTACCCAAAATTTCAAAACTTCACAACACAAAACTTAAACAGAAAATCTCAGGAGCTCCGTTAGTAAAAGAAAATAAACCACCACTTCAAGGTACTGTAATGAACTCATTATTTATTTATATTTGTGTTAAACCTACTGTATTCCAACTTTTCTATGGTTCATAAACTTTATTACTAGCCATAGATTCATCAAAATAAGCAAACAACACACGAAAAACAGAATCTGTCAAAAACAGAACAGTCTGTAGTAATCTGTAGGTTTCGAATACTTCTGAAACCCCAAAAATTCTAAAATAAATTGATGGACGTGAGGAATTTATATATTAATCATCTTAAAAAATAATTAACTACATAGCACTCTCCAGTAAAAAATGGCAGCAAATCTCGTGAGCCCTAAAGTTTCTGTTTTTTACAGCAAGATCGCAAAGACTTTCCCCAAGTCTTCCCAAAGGTTCTACTTGGCACAAACACTAATTAAAAGCATAAAACCACATCTAAACAGAGGCTAGATGAATTATTTATTACTAAATGGAATCAGAAATCAAGAAACAAAAATAAAATTGGGTTGCCTCCTAATACGTCTCCAACGTATATATATTTTTTGATTGCTCCATGCTATATTATCTACTGTTTTGGACATTATTGGGCTTTATTATCCACTTTTATATTATTTTTGGGACTAACCTATTAACCGGATGCCGGGCCCAGAATTGCTGTTTTTTTTGCCTATTTCAGGGATTCGAAGAAAAGGAATATCAAACGGAGTCCAAATGGAATGAAACCTTCGGGAACGTGATTTTCTCACCGAACACGATCCAGGAGAGGCCAAGAGGTAGGGGGCGTGCCTACCCCCCAGGCGTTCCCTCCACCCTCGTGGGCCCCCTGTTGCTCCACCGACGTACTCCTTCCTCCTATATATACCCACGTACCCCCAAACGATCAAATACGGAGCCAAAACCCTAATTCCACCACCGCAACTTTCTGTATCCATGAGATCCCATCTTGGGGCCTGTTCTGGAGCTCCACTAGAGGGGGCATCGATGACGGAGGGCTTCTACATCATCACCATAGCCCCTCTGATAAAGTGTGAGTAGTTTACCTCAGACCTACGGGTCCATAGTTATTAGCTAGATGGCTTCTTCTCTCTTTTTGGATCTCAATACAATGTTCTCCCCCTCTCTTGTGGAGAACTATTCGATGTAATCTTCTTTTTGCGGTGTGTTTGTTGAGACCGATGAATTGTGGGTTTATGATCAAGTCTATCTATGAACAATATTTGAATCTTCTCTGAATTCTTTTATGTATGCTTTGTTATCTTTGCAAGTCTCTTCGAATTATCAGTTTGGTTTGGCCTACTAGATTGATCTTTCTTGCAATGGGAGAAGTGCTTAGCTTTGGGTTCAATCTTGCGGTGTCCTTTCCCAGTGACAGTAGGGGCAGCAAGGCACGTATTATATTGTTGCCATCGAGGATAACAAGATGGAGTTTTCATCATATTGCATGAGTTTATCCCTCTACATCATGTCATCTTGCTTAAGGCGTTACTCTGCTTTTATTAACTTAGTACTCTAGATGCATGCTGGATAGTGGTCGATGAGTGGAGTAATAGTAGTAGATGCAGGCAGGAGTCGGTCTACTTGTCTCGGACGTGATGCCTATATACATGATCATGCCTAGATATTCTCATAACTATGCTCAATTATGTCAATTGCTCAACAGTAATTTGTTCACCCACTGTAGAATACTTATGCTCTTGAGAGAATCCACTAGTGAAACCTATGGCCCCCGGGTCTATCTTCATCATATTAATCTTCCAGTGCTTCATTATTTCCTTTGCCTTTTACTTTGCTTTTATTTTACTTTGCATCTTTATCATAAAAATACCAAAAATATTATCTTATCATATCTATCAGATCTCACTCTCGTAAGTGGCCGTGTAGGGATTGACAAACCCTTATCACGTTGGTTGCGAGGATTTATTTGTTTTGTGCAGGTACGAGGGACTCGCGCGTAGCCTCCTACTGGATTGATACCTTGGTTCTCAAAACTGAGGGAAATACTTACACTACTCTGCTGCATCATCCCTTCCTCTCCGGGAAAAACCAACGCAGTGCTGAAGAGGTAGCAAGAAGGATTTCTGGCGCCGTTGCCGGGGAGTCTACACAAAAGTCAATATACCAAGTACCCATCACAATCCCTATCTCCCGCATTACATTATTTGCCATTTGCCTCTCGTTTT
This sequence comes from Triticum aestivum, assembly GCF_018294505.1. Taxonomy (NCBI): domain Eukaryota; kingdom Viridiplantae; phylum Streptophyta; class Magnoliopsida; order Poales; family Poaceae; genus Triticum; species Triticum aestivum. The sequence goes on from NC_057797.1 coordinate 659,078,150, forward strand.
CCTCTCCCCCACTTCACCCTTGCAATTTTATTCGCCCTCTCTCTCTATCCTCCCTCTCTTTCCCGTTTGCCTCTTTTTGCCCGCTTGCTTTTTATTTGCTTGTGTGTTGGATTGCTTGCTTGTCGCGATGGCTCAAGATAACACTAAATTGTGTGACTTTACCAATATCAACAACAATGATTTTATTAGCACTCCAATTGCTCCTCTTACCGATGTTGAATCTTGTGAAATTAATGCTGCCTTGCTGAATCTTGTCATGAAAGATCCGTTTTCCAGCCTTCCTAGTGAAGATGCCGCTACCCATCTAAATAGCTTCGTTAATTTGTGTGATATGCAAAATAAGAAAGATGTGGATAATGATATTGTTAAATTGAAGCTATTTCCTTTTTCGCATAGAGATCGTGCTAAAGCTTGGTTCTTGTCTTTGCCTAAAAATAGTATTGATTCATGGAATAAGTGCAAAGATACTTTTATCTCTAAGTATTTTCCTCCCGCTAAGATCATCTCCCTTAGAAATGACATCATGAATTTTAAGCAACTTGATCATGAACATGTTGCACAAGCTTGGGAGAGGATGAAATTAATGATACGTAATTTCCCTACTCATGGTTTGAATTTGTGGATGATTATACAAAATTTTTATGCCGGATTGAATTTTGCTTCTAGAAATCTTTTAGATTCGGACGCGGGAGGCACTTTTATGGAAAATCACTTTAGGAGAAGCTACTAAACTCCTAGATGATATTATGGTTAATTATTCTCAATGGCATACTGAAAGATCTACTAATAAAAAGGTGCATGTGATAGAAGAAATTAATGTTTTGAGTGGAAAGATGTATGAACTTATGAAATTATTTTCTAGTAAAAGTTTTTCTTCTGATCCTAATGATATTCCCTTGTCTACCTTGATTGAGAATAATAATGAATCTACGGATGTGAATTTCGTTGGTAGGAACAATTTTGGTAACAACGCGTATAGAGGAAATTTTAATCCTAGGCCTTATCCTAGTAATCCCTCTAATAATTATGGTAATTCCTACAACAATTCTTATGGAAATATAATAAGATGCCCTCTGATTTTGAATCTAATATTAAAGAATTTATTACTTTGCAAAAGAATTTCAATGCTTTGATTGAAGAAAAAATGCTTAAGATTGATGAGTTGGCAAGGAACGTTGATAGAATTTCTCTTGATGTTGATTCTTTGAAACTTAGATCTATTCCACCTAAGCATGATATCAATGAGTCTCTCAAAGCCATGAGAATTTCCATTGATGAGTGCAACGAAAGAACCGCTAGAATGCGTGCTAAGAAAGATGCCTTTATAAGAGCGTGTTCCTCTAGTTTTTATGAAAATAAAGATGAAGATCTAAAAGTTATTGATGTGTCCCCTATTAAATATTTGTTTTGCAATATGAATCTTAATAATTATGGGACTGAATACGATCCACCTTTACCTAGAAGGCATTCCAAGAATTCGGAGTTTCTAGATCTTGATGCTAAAATTGATGAAAGTGGGATCGAAGAAATTAAAACCCTAGATGTTGCTAAGCCCACTATTTTGGATTTCAAGGAATTTAATTATGAAAATTGCTCTTTGATTTATTGCATTTCCTTGTTGGAATCCGTGCTAATTTCTCGTCACGCTTATAGTCAAAATAAAGCATTCACTAAACATATCGTTGATGCCTTGATGCAAACTTATGAAGAAAAACTTGAATTGGAAGTTTCTGTTCCTAGAAAACTTTATGATGAGTGGGAACCAACTATTAAAATTAAAATTAAAGATCATGAGTTTTATGCTTTATGTGATTTGGGTGCTAGTGTTTCCACGATTCCAAAGGCTTTATGTGATTTGTTAGGTTTCCGTGATTTTGATGATTGCTCTCTAAACTTGCACCTTGCGGATTCCACTATTAAGAAACCTATGGGAAGAATTAATGATGTTCTTATTGTTGCAAATAGGAATTATGTGCCCGTAGATTTTATTGTTCTTGACATAGATTGCAATCCTTCATGTCCTATTATTCTTGGTAGACCTTTCCTTAGAACGATTGGTGCAATTATAGATATGAAGGAAGGAAATATTAGATTCCAATTCCGTTAAGGAATTGCATGGAACACTTTCCTAGAAATAAAATTAAATTACCTTATGAGTCTACTATGATAGCCACTTATGGATTGCCTACCAAAGATGGCAATACCTAGATCTATCCTTGCTTTCTATGCCTAGCTAGGGGCGTTAAACGATAGCTCTTGTTGGGAGGCAACATAATTTTATTTTTATTCCTTGCTTTTTGCTCCTGTTTAGTAATAAATAATTTATCTAGCCTCTGTTTAGATTGTCTTTTTTGTGTTTAATTAGTGTTTGTGCCAAGTAGAACCGTTGGGAAGACTTGGGGAAAGTCTTGATATCTTGCTGTAAAAAAACAGAAACTTTAGCGCTCACAAGAAATGCTGCCATTTTTATTTGGAAAGTGCTATTTAGTTAATTATTTTTGCATATGATTAGTAGATAAATTCATCACGCCCATTATCGGCGTTTTGGGAACGGGGGTCCCCAGACTTTCCTGCCTGCGGCCTGTGGTGTGGCTCAAGGGGGGCCCAGCACGACCCATCTTCATCAACACAGACCCAAGACCCTCGCGAGGGGCCAAGCCTCGCAGGGCGGACGACACGGAGCTTCCTCAGGCACGGCCTCATCAGGCTAGCTCGCGAGGAGGCGGAGAGATCAAGGCGGGGTACCTACGAGGTGCCCGTGACGCAAGCCATGACGACCAAGGGCGCCAGGCGGGTGCCAGCCCGCGCAGTGTCCTCCTTTCCTCTATGGTGCAAAGGGGGCAAGCGCAGCCGCAGAGTACCGAGGCATCAGGCAAAGGTTGCCATTTCGGTGCAACGAGACCAGGACCAGGAAGACTGCAAGATGGAGGTCATCATGGAGCCCAGGACGGCGTCACCACCAGAGCTTTGTGCAGGCGAAGACTACTTTTGTCAGGATAGCGAGTACTAGCTGTCCCCCTTCAAATTAGCCCGCCATTGTTGGCTCCCTTCACGCTCGATATTTGGGAAGAGGACCAGGGCCTCTATAAATAGGACCAGCCACCCACAGAAGAGAGAGGTTTGAAGGGGTTAAGAGGAAAGGTTCGGAGGGGTTAAGAGGAAAGGTTCGGAGGGGTTCGATCAGAGAGAGAGAGAGAGAGAGAGAGAGAGAGAGAGAGAGAGAGAGAGAGAGAAGGGTGGCTGAACTCCTCCCAGCAGTTCATCACCCCAGCCAAGAACAGACCCTCGCGAGGCTGTTCTTCCTTGTATCATTCATTATCATCAGCCCAAGAGGCAATCCACCACGCCACACACTGGAGTAGGGTATTACACCACAACGGTGGCCCAAACCAGTATAAACCCTGTGTCTCTTGTGTTGTTCTTTCCATAGCTTAGATCTTAGCGAGGCGAAGGGGTCCAGGTAGGTAGGAAGCGAGATCTCCGCGCGCACCCCGGTGTTCGAAACTCAAGGGTCTGCCGGAACCTGAAATCCGACATTTGGCGTGCCAGGTAGGGGTGCGCCGGAATTCGTCTTCCACCACCCCGTTCTCCTCCGACCATCGCACCCATGTTTGTTGCTCGTCGGGCCCACGCCGAGCGCCGGGCCGCTCTCGCTTCCCGCGTCGCCCAGACGGCTCCTGTCGGCGGGCGTCCTCACCGTTCCCCGTCACCTGCCATCAACGCCGCCACCGGCCCGGCGGGGGACAAGCAGCAAGCATCGTCTCAGCATCCGTCCGTGCGGCAAGACGGCCGCACCGCAACTCCCCCGCTCCCCCCAGCTGGTTCTTCGTCCCGCACACTCCGCGCACCCATGGAGGCTCGAGCTGCGCTCATCGCGGCAAACGAGCTCCTGTGCTACCGCCCCATCGACGACGTCTACGAAGAATGGCTCGACCGCGTCGCCGAGCTCGTCCACGCCGTAGGGGGCTCTCCTGCGCCGTCCGTTCCGCTGCACCGCACCCTGCCCCGCACGGGCGACGAAGCTCTGGCGGCGCCCTGGCCGCCTCCTCCTCAAGAAGGCGCCATGGCTCCAAGGCGCGTGGCCCCTGGGCGGAACCCGCTCCGTCAGGTGCCAGCGCAGCAAGAGCAGAGCTGCCAGGAAGTCCCTCGCCCGCAAGAAGCTGCCCGGGCGCTCCCTGCTCCAGCATGTCGCGACCATGCTCCTGCTCCCGCACGTCAAGACCTAGCTGCAGTGCGTGGTTACATGCAAGACCAAGCTCTCCGTCACCCAAGACCTCCCGTGGCCACAGCAGGCTGCCGTGCCTTCACCGCCGAGCTACGCAGTGTTGCGTGGCCCGGCAAGTTCAAGCCAGACCTGCCTCCTCGCTACGACGACACGGCTGACCCTGCGGAGTTCCTCCAGCTCTACGAGCTGGGCATCGAAGCTGCCAATGGAGACGAGAAGGTCATGGCGAACTAGTTTCCCATGGCGCTCAAGGACGGGGCACGCACCTAGCTCCTGAACCTGGCTCCAGGCATGATCTCCTCCTGGGACGAGATGCGCACCCGCTTCATCGCCAACTTCCAAGGTACTCGCGACCGGCCACCCGCCGTGAGCGACATGCGCCGCATCAAGCAACAACCCGGGGAGACCCTGCAGAAGTACATCCAGTGCTTCAACAACGCACGCCTCAAGATTCCCAGGGTGACTGAAGAGGCCATCATCTCAGCTTTCTCCGACGGCGAGCGCGATGTCAAGATGAAGGAGGAGCTGGTGATGCATGAAGACCTGTGCACTTCTTTGGAGTTGTTCAACTTGGCAACCAAGTGCGCCAGGGCTGAGGAAGGGCGTCTCTCCCTCCTCGAGCTGCCTGCCGCGGAGCCAGAAGAGAAGAAGCCCAAGGCCAAGGATGTGAAGCGCAAGGGGGCTGACGTGCTCGCGGCAAAACCAGACACCAAGCGGGGCAGAGATCAGCCCGAGCCTTCCAAGGGCAGTCGGTACTGCGTGTACCATGACCTCCACACCCACAACACCAACGAATGTCAAGAGCTCTGAGCCGTGCGAGAAGGAAGGATCGGCCATCGCCCCGACTGCGGTGACCGAGGCTACGGTCGAGGAGGAGGAAGGAACACAGGATGCTAGGAAGACCATGGACCGCGCCAAGGGTGGCGCGATCAACCTCACAAGGATCACTGGCAAGACCCGCCTCGCGAGGGAGACTGGAGGGGTCGGCCTCGCGAGGATCGCCCGCAAGGCAACGCAGGCCTCCCTCCGCTGCCGCCACAACCAAGGAGAAATGAGGACCACCACCAGGACGAGGAGGCTGGGGGCTTCCAGGAGCCGCGCGCGATCGCCTGCATCCTGGGCGGGGCTCAAGCCCCAGCCTCTCAACGCATCTTCAAGCAGTTCGCCTGCGAAGTGAATGCAGTCCTCCCCAAGCTCGAAGCCACGCGCCCTCTCAGGTGGTCGGCGTGCGCCATCATGTTCAGCTCGGCAGATCAGCTCAAGTGTGCATCTAAAGCCAGAGTCCTCCCGATGCTCTATTCCCCAATCATCAGCAACGTGGTGGTCACCAGGACCCTCATCGATGGCGGGGCAGGGCTTAACGTCCTGTCCATGGAAACATTCAACAATCTCCAAGTGCCCTACAGCCAGCTTCAGCCAACCAAGCCTTTCTCCAGAGTCACCGACGGCTCCACGGTCCCGATCGGGCAGGTCCGCCTCCCTATCACCTTCGGGGCACGCGACAACTACCGCACCGAGCTCATCGACTTCGACGTCGCTCACATTCGCCTGCCGTACAACGCCATCCTCGGGTACCCAGCGCTGGCCAAGTTCATGGCCGTAACTCACCACGGCTACAACGTCCTCAAGATGCCAGGAAGTGGCGGAGTCATCACGGTGCCCTGTGAAGAGAAGGATGCGGTGTGTTCACTGGAACGAGCCTTTCAGGCCGCGTCACTAGAAGACCCGGATCGCGGAAGCAGGAGGCTTCCCGAGACCGCCCCCAAGAAGAAGAAGACATCGTCCGGCCCGGCTCCTCAGGAGGCAGGCCCCTCTGGGCCCGTGCCTGCCCAGGGGGAACCTCCTTCCATCGCATAGGAAAGCGCGCCCGGCGCCCTCCTCAGGCAGGGCTCGGGGGCTCTCCCCTGGAGGGCCACCGACCTGGCTAGGGTCACGAGGGAGGCGCTTGGGCACCACATGGAGGCATTTTTGAAGCACGTTTCCCTCAAGAAGGAGTAAGGCAAGGAGAGCCAGACCCTCAGGAGTTCGTCAGCAAGGCCATTCAGGAGCTACAGGAGTCAAGAGTCATGAAAGGCGGCCGCCGTCTACCAGCAGTGGCTCCCCATCCAGGCGAGGATGGTGGGCTGCGCGTCTGCATCGACATACCAGGGCTCAACCGAGTCGCCTCTCTGGAGCGCCTCTGGCCCTCGCGAGTGGGGCGCTGCGGAGGTCCACCCCACAGCTACGTTCACATGCCTTACGGCTTGCCGAACGCGGCTGCCACGTACCAGCGCCTCATGAGGGGCATCATGGAGGCACAAGAGGCCAGGCGTTCTGCAGCCCTAGCGGAGATGGAGATGGTCCGCGGGGAGCCGCCAGCACCTCCGGAGCCTCCCGAGGCCCCCGGGCCTGGGGGCTCGTGAGGATCGGCTTCCGCAGCCTACCGAGTCTGCTACACCAACACCCCTTCATCCTCAACGTCATCAGGTGACATCTTTCAAGTTTCACTTCCAGCTGGGAGGCGCCCCCAGGGCTGCATTATTCCCAGGCCGCGTGGGTCCGTCCCTGCGGCATGTACCCCTTTTATTTCATGTTGCTAGCTTACCTTATTGGGGGCGCCCCTCGGGCTGCATGATGTCCAAGTCGCTCGGGCCTGACCCAGTGATGTCCACCTTCCCAGCATGTATTTGAACGAATCCACTCCTTCGCGGCTAATGTGTTTTACCTAGTTGCCTGCTCAGTTGACGCCAACTAACGGAGCTGCTCCCAAACGGCACGACGCTTGCGCATGGGTCCGTCCCTGCAAGGCCGACAAACCTGAATGGATGAGCTCTGGCCGCGGCAGCCCCGCATAGCGTCACCTCATCAAGCCTTCAGTGCCTCATTACCCCTCGGAAGCAACCAACGGCTGACTGTCAATTGTCATGGCAACCCCTCATTTTCTTTTCTATGATGGGTCTACAGGATCTCTTAAAGGAGCTGCGTCAGGCGAGGCCCTTGCGGTGTCTCCTCCACTCTCGTCTACGTGAACCGCTTGCACGTTAAAGGGGGGGGGTGCCTGAGCATCGCGACTCAGGGCTCCTACTGGCTCTCTAGCCCTCACCCTCTGGCCTTGTCCACGGCATCGCGACCTGGCATACCAGCAACGGCTGAGACTCGCTCGAGGGCCGGGACCCAAGGACGTAGAGCAGAAAGGGGAACAAAGGTGAGAGGGGAGAGACACACGAGGACCTCGCCGAGCACCCTCGCGCCTGCCGATGTATGGACCCGGCGACACGCCAGAGAGCGGCCCCTGATTCTCGAGATAAGTCATCAAACGGAAGCACCAGCTACCGTGGCACCATCCCGCACCTAATGCTATCCCGTGTTAGCGACGTCGCTCTCCTTTCTCACCAAACGACGGCTGCTTGGGCGCCAAAGGGGACCTCCTGAGCATCGCGACTCAGGGGCTCTTACCGGACTCCGGGTCACTCACCTCCTGGCCTTGACCACGGCATCGCGACCTGGCATACCAGCGACGGCTGAAGCCGCCTTGGGACTGGGACCTGTCGGCGCAGAGCACCAAGCCCTCGTGAGGTTCGAAAGGGAGGACTGAGCTAAGACGGAATGAGCAACTCGCACAATTCTACGACAAGGGTTATATTAACAAAACAGGATCACAGGCACCTTACAAGCCCCCATGGGACGCGTTTTTGATTCCTCACAGGGAACAGATCCTAAAGGGACACTAACTACGCGCGCCCCAGCAGAAGACGCCATCATCAACAGTGGGCCGTCAAGCACCGGCGCCAACCCCATCCAGATCAGAGTCAGCGGCGGCCTGACGAGCCCGCCTTGCTCCAGGAGCGGAGCCGGCTCGGGGGCTCGTAGCTGTCGTCACTCGTCTCTGGAGGCGCAAAGAGCTCACCAGAGTCGCTGGAACCTCCGATGCCTCCTCCGCCTGAGGAGCCGCCAAGGGAGCGGTCGGCGGGCCCAGTCCTCGCCGCAGCAGGGCCCCGGCCACCTCTCCCGGGAAGCACTCCAGCCGACGCCCGCTCGCACCAAGGCCTCGACACCACCTGAAGGCCCCCCTCGTCCGGGCCACGGGGGACGAGCCGTTTCTTCGGCGGGAGTGGGTCTGGTTCCTCTCGGGGAGCCTTTTCCTTCTCTGTAATCGAGAACCGGCGGATTGGAGCCATCGCAGCAAGACGGAGCAAGGATCGGGAAGAAGGAGAAGCAAGAAGGGATGGACTGGAAGGGCGTGCGCCGTTCCGTACTTATAGCCGGCCAAGGACAACCACCGACCTCCATGATCGCAGGTAATCATGACCCGCTTTGCATGCAGGGACTTGTCCAATCCGTGCAGTTGCCGAGGCGCCATGGGGAAGTGGAGACACCCATGTCCAATCAACCGCCACGCGGCGCCCAAGGCCGCAGGCTATTAGGGCCCGCGGTGCTTCGCTCTTGCCCTTTCGCCTCCCTGCACGGCCAAGTCCGGGCGCGCCTTGGGCCCGGGGGCTACTGTCGGCGTTCTGGGAACGGGGGTCCCCAGACTTGCCTGCCTGCGGCCTGCGGCGTGGCTCAAGGGGGACTCAGCACGGTCCATCTTCATCAACACAGACCCAAGACCCTCACGAGGGGCCAAGCCTCGCGGGGCGGACGACACAGAGCTTCCTCAGGCGCGGCCTCATCAGGCTGGCTCGCGAGGAGGCGGAGAGATCAAGGCGGGGTACCTACGAGGTGCCCGTGACGCAAGCCATGACGACCAAGGGCGCCAGGCGGGTGCCAGCCCGCGCAGTGTCCTCCTTTCCTCTATGGTGCAAAGGGGGCAAGCGCAGCCGCAGAGTACCGAGGCATCAGGCAAAGGTTGCCATTTCGGTGCAACGAGACCAGGACCAGGAAGACTGCAAGATGGAGGTCATCATGGAGCCCAGGACGGCGTCACCACCAGAGCTTTGTGCAGGCGAAGACTACTTTTGTCAGGGTAGTGAGTACTAGCTGTCCCCCTTCAAATTGGCCCGCCATTGTTGGCTCCCTTCCCGCTCGATATTTGGGAAGAGGACCAGGGCCTCTATAAATAGGACCAGCCACCCACAGAAGAGAGAGGTTCGAAGGGGTTAAGAGGAAAGGTTCGGAGGGGTTCGATCAGAGAGAGAGAGAGAAGGGTGGCTGAACTCCTCCCAGCAGTTCATCGCCCCAGCCAAGAACAGACCCTCGCGAGGCTGTTCTTCCTTGTATCATTCATTATCATCAGCCCAAGAGGCAATACACCACGCCACACACTGGAGTAGGGTATTACAACACAGCGGTGGCCCAAACCAGTATAAACCCTGTGTCTCTTGTGTTGTTCTTTCCATAGCTTAGATCTTAGCGAGGCGGAGGGGTGCAGGTAGGTAGGAAGCGAGATCTCCGCGCGCACCCCAGTGTTCAAACCTCAAGGGTCTGCCGGAACCCGAAATCCGACATCCATAAATTTATTTTAGAATTTTTGGGGTTCCAGATCTTGCGCTAGCTACAGATTATTACAGACTGTTCTGTTTTTGACAGATTCTGTTTTTCGTGTGTTGTTTGCTTATTTTGATGAATCTATGGCTAGTAAAATAGTTTATAAACCATAGAGAAGTTGGAATAAAGTAGGTTTAACAACAATGTAAATACATAATGAGTTCATTACAGTACCTTGAAGTGGTCTTTTGTTTTCTTTCGCTAACGGAGCTCACGAGATTTTCTACTTTAAGTTTTGTGTTGTGAAGTTTTCAAGTTTTGGGTAAAGATTTGATGGATTATGGAACAAGGAGTGGCAAGAGCCTAAGCTTGGGGATGCCCATGTCACCCCCAAGATAATCTAAGGACACCTAAAATCCAAAGCTTGGGGATGCGCCGGAAGGCATCCCCTCTTTTCGTCTACTTCTATCGGTAACTTTACTTGGAGCTAAATTTTTATTCACCACATGATATGTGTTTTGCTTGGAGCGTCTTGTATGATTTGAGTCTTTGCTTTTTAGTTTACCACAATCATACTTGCTGTACACACCTTTTTAGAGAGCCATACATGATTTGGAATTTGTTAGAATACTCTATGTGCTTTGCTTATATCATTTGAGTTATATAGTTTTGCTCTAGTACTTCACTTATATCTTTTAGAGCACAGTGGTGGATTTGTTTTATAGAAACTATTGATCTCTCATGCTTCACTTAGATTACTTTGAGAGTCTTAAATAGCATGGTAATTTTCTTAAATAATCCTAATATGCTAGGTGTTCAAGATGAATAATATTTTTCTTATGAGTGTTTTGAATACTATGAGAAGTTTGATGCTTGATGATTGTTTTGAGATATGGAGGTAATAATATCAAAGTTGTGATAGTTGAGTAGTTGGGAATTTGAGAAATTCTTGTGTTGAAGTTTGCAAGTCCCGTAGCATGCACGCATGGTAAACATTGTGTAACAAATTTGAAACATGAGGTGTTATTTGATTGTCTTCCTTATGAGTGGCGGTCGGGGACGAGCGATGGTCTTTTCCTACCAATCTATCCCCCTAGGAGCATGCGCGTAGTGCTTTGGTTTTTGATGACTTGTAGATTTTTGTGATAAGTATGTGAGTTCTTTATGACTAATGTTGAGTCCATGTATTATACGCATTCTCACCCTTCCATCATTGCTAGCCTCTTCGGTACCGTGCATTGCCCTTTCTGACATTGAGAGTTGGTGCAAACTTCGCCGGTGCATCCAAACCCCGTGATATGATACACTCTTTCACACATAAACCTCCTTATATCTTCCTCAAAATAGACACCATAACTACCTATTATGGCATTTCCATAGCCATTCCGAGATATATTGCCATGCAACTTTCCACCATTCCGTTCATCATGACACATTCATCATTGTCATATTGCTTAGCATGATCATGTAGTTGACATAGTATTTGTGGCAAAGTCACCATTTCATAATTATTTCATACATGTCACTCTTGGTTCATTGCATATCCCGGTACACCGCCGGAGGCATTCATATAGAGTCATATCTTGTTCTAAGTATCGAGTTGTAATCATTGAGTTGTAAATAAATAGAAGTGTGATGGCCATCATTAATAGAGAATTGTCCAAAATAAAAAAAGAGAAAGGCCAAATAATATATAAATATAAGGGACAATGCTACTATCCTTTTTCCACACTTGTGCTTCAGAGTAGCACCATAGTCTTCATGATAGAGAGTCTTTTGTCTTGTCACTTTCATATACTAGTGGGAATTTTTCATTATAGAACTTGGCTTGTATATTCCAACAATGGGCCTCCTCAAGTGCTCTAGGTCTTTTGAGCAAGCAAGTTGGATGCACACCCACTTAGTTTCTTTTGTTGAGCTTTCATACATTTATAGCTCTAGTGCATCCGTTGCATGGCAATCCCTACTCCTTGCATTAACATCAATCGATGGGCATCTCCATAGCCCGTTGATTAGCCTCATTGATGTGAGACCATCTCCTTTTTTTGTCTTCTCCACATAACCCCCATCATCATATTCTGTTCCACCCATAGTGCTATATCCATGGCTCGCGCTCATGTATTGCGTGAAAGTTTATAGGTTTGAGATTACTAAAGTATGAAACAATTGCTTGGCTTGTCATCGGGGTTGTGCATGATGAGAGCATTCTTGTGTGATGAAAATGGAGCATGACTAAACTATATGATTTTGTAGGGATGAACTTTCTTTGGCCATGTTATTTTGAGAGGACATAATTGCTTAGTTAGTATGCTTGAAGTATTATTATTTTTATGTCAATATGAACTTTTATCTTGAATCTTTCGGATCTGAATATTCATACCACAATTAAGAAGAATTACATTAAAATTATGCCAAGTAGCACTCCGCATCAAAAATTCTGTTTTTATCATTTACCTACTCGAGGACAAGCAGGAATTAAGCTTGGGGATGCTTGATACGTCTCCAACGTATCTATAATTTTTGATTGCTCCATGCTATATTATCTACTATTTTGGACATTATTGGGCTTTATTATCCACTTTTATATTATTTTTGGGACTACCTATTAACCGGAGGCCCAGCCCAGAATTGTTGTTTTTGCCTATTTCAGGGTTTCGAAGAAAAGGAATATCAAACGGAGTCCAAATGGAATGAAACCTTTGGGATTGTGATTTTCTCACCGAACATTATCCAGGAGACTTGGACCCTACGTCAAGACACAAAAGAGGAGGCCACGAGGTAGGGGGCGCGCCTACCCCCTAGGCGCGCCCTCCACCCTCGTGGGCCCCCTGTTGCTCCACCGACATACTCCTTGGTCCTATATATACCTACATACCCCCAAACGATCAAATACGGAGCCAAAACCCTAATTCCACCGCTGCAACTTTCTGTATCCACGAGATCCCGTTTTGGGGCCTGTTCCGGAGCTCCGCCGGAGGAGGCATCAATCACGGAGGGCTTCTACATCATCACCATAGCCCCTCCGATGAAGTGTGAGTAGTTTACCTTAGACATACGGGTCCATAGTTATTAGCTAGATGGCTTCTTCTCTCTTTTTGGATCTCAATACAATGTTCTCCCCCTCTCTTGTGGAGAACTATTCGACGTAATCTTCTTTTTGCGGTGTGTTTGTTGAGATCGATGAATTGTGGGTTTATGATCAAGTCTATCTATGAACAATATTTGAATCTTCTATGAATTATTTTATGTACGGTTGGTTATCTTTGCAAGTCTCTTTGAATTATCAGTTTGGTTTGGCCTACTAGATTGATCTTTCTTGCAATGGGAGAAGTGCTTAGCTTTGGGTTCAATCTTGCGGTGTCCTTTCCCAATGATAGTAGGGGCAGCAAGGTACGTATTGTATTGTTGCCATCGAGGATAACAGGTTGGGGTTTTCATCATATTGCATGAGTTTATCCCTTTACATCATGTCATCTTGCTTAAGGCGTTACTCTGTTTTTATTAACTTAGTACTCTAGATGCATGCTGGATAGTGGTCGATGAGTGGAGTAATAGTAGTAGATGCAGGCAGGAGTCGGTCTACTTGTCTCGGACGTGATGCCTATATACATGATCATGCCTAGATATTCTCATAACTACGCTCAATTTTGTCAATTGCTCAACAGTAATTTGTTCACCCACCGTAGAATACTTATGCTCTTGAGAGAAGGCACTAGTGAAACCTATGGCCCCCGGGTCTATCTTCGTCATATTAATCTTCCAATGCTTCATTATTTCCTTTGCCTTTTACTTTGCTTTTATTTTACTTTGCATCTTTATCATAAAAATACCAAAAATATTATCTTATCATATCTATCAGATCTCACTCTCATAAGTGGCCGTGTAGGGATTGACAACCCCTTATCACGTTGGTTGCGAGGATTTATTTGTTTTGTGCAGGTACGAGGGACTCGCGCGTAGCCTCCTACTGGATTGATACCTTGGTTCTCAAAACTGAGGGAAATACTTACGCTACTCTGCTGCATCATCCCTTCCTCTCCGGGGAAAAACCAACGCAGTGCTGAAGAGGTAGCAAGAAGGATTTCTGGCGCCGTTGCCGGGGAGTCTATGCAAAAGTCAATATACCAAGTACCCATCACAATCCCCATCTCCCGCATTACATTATTTGCCATTTGCCTCTCGTTTTCCTCTCCCCCACTTCACCCTTACCATTTTATTCGCCCTCTCTCTATCCTCCCTCTCTTTCCCGTTTGCCTCTTTTTGCCCGCTTGATTTTTGTTTGCTTGTGTGTTGGATTGCTTGCTTGTCGCGATGGCTCAAGATAACACGAAATTGTGTGACTTTACCAATACCAACAACAATGATTTTATTAGCATTCCAATTGCTCCCCTTACCGATGCTGAATCTTGTGAAATTAATGCTGCCTTGCTGAATCTTGTCATGAAAGATCCGTTTTCCGAACTTCCTAGTGAAGATGCCGCTACCCATCTAAATAGCTTCTTTGATTTGTGTGATATGCAGAAGAAGAAAGATGTGGATAATGATATTGTTAAATTGAAGCTATTTCCTTTTTCGCATAGAGATCGTGCTAAAGCTTGGTTCTTGTCTTTGCCTAAAAATAGTATTGATTCATGGAATAAGTGCAAAGATGCTTTTATCTCTAAGTATTTTCCTCCCGCTAAGATCATATCCCTTAGAAACGATATTATGAATTTTAAGCAACTTGATCATGAACATGTTGCACAAGCTTGGGAGAGGATGAAATTAATGATACGTAATTTCCCTACTCATGGTTTGAATTTGTGGATGATTATACAAATTTTTTATGCCAGATTGAATTTTGCTTCTAGAAATCTTTTAGATTCGGACGCGGGAGGCACTTTTATGGAAATCACTTTAGGAGAAGCTACTAAACTCCTAGATGATATTATGGTTAATTATTCTCAATGGCATACTGAAAGATCTACTAATAGAAAGGTGCATGCGATAGAAGAAATTAATGTTTTGAGTGGAAAGATGGATGAACTTATGAAATTATTTGCTAGTAAAAGCGTTTCTTCTGATCCTAATGATATGCCCTTGTCTACTTTGATTGAGAATAATAATGAATCTATGGATGTGAATTTCATTGGTAGGAACTATTTTGGTAACAACGCGTATAGAGGAAATTTTAATCCTAGGCCTTATCCTAGTAATCCCTCTAATAATTATGGTAATTCCTACAACAATTCTTATGGAGATTATAATAAGATGGCCTCTGATTTCGAATCTAATATTAAATAATTTATTACTTTGCAAAAGAATTTCAATGCTTTGATTGAAGAAAAAATGCTTAAGATTGATGAGTTGGCAAGGAACGTTGATAGAATTTCTCTTGATGTTGATTCTTTGAAACTTAGATCTATTCCACCTAAGCATGATATCAATGAGTCTCTCAAAGCCATGAGAATTTCCATTGATGAGTGCAAAGAAAGAACCGCTAGAATGCGTGCTAAGAAAGATGCCTTTATAAGAGTGTGTTCCTCTAGTTCCTATGAAAATAAAGATGAAGATCTAAAAGTTATTGATGTGTCCCCTATTAAATCTTTGTTTTGCAATATGAATCTTAATAATTATGGACTGAATATGATCCACCTTTACCTAGAAGATGTTCCAAGAATTCACAGTTTTTAGATCTTGATGCTAAAATTGATGAAAGTGGGATTGAAGAAATTAAAACCATAGATGTTGCTAAACCCACTATTTTGGATTTCAAGGAATTTAATTATGAAAATTTCTCTTTGATTGATTGTATTTCCTTGTTGGAATCCGTGCTAAATTCTCTTCATGCTTATAGTCAAAATAAAGCGTTCACTAAACATATTGTTGATGCCTTGATGCAATCTTATGAAGAAAAACTTGAATTGAAAGTTTCTATCCCTAGAAAACTTTATGATGAGTGGGAACCAACTATTAAAATTAAAATTAAAGATCATGAGTTTTATGCTTTATGTGATTTGGGTGCTAGTGTTTCCACGATTCCAAAGACTTTGTGTGATTTGTTAGGTTTCCGTGATTTTGATGATTGCTCTCTAAACTTGCACCTTGTGGATTCCACTATTAAGAAACCTATGGGAAGAATTAATGATGTTCTTATAGTTGCAAATAGGAATTATGTGCCCGTAGATTTTATTGTTCTTGACATAGATTGCAATCCTTCATGTCCTATTATTCTTGGTAGACCTTTCCTTAGAACGATTGGTGCAATTATTGATATGAAGGAAGGAAATATTAGATTCCAATTCCGTTAAGGAAAGGCATGGAAAACTTTCCTATAAATAAAATTAAATTACCTTATGAGTCTACTATGATAGCCACTTATGGATTGCCTACCAAAGATGGCAATACCTAGATCTATCCTTGCTTTCTATGCCTAGCTAGGGGCGTTAAACGATAGCGCTTGTTAGGAGGCAACACAATTTTATTTTTATTCCTTGCTTTTTGCTCCTGTTTAGTAATAAATAATTTATCTATCCTCTGTTTAGATTGTGTTTTTTGGGTTTAATTAGTGTTTGTGCCAAGTAGAACCGTTGGGAAGACATGGGGAAAGTCTTGATATCTTGCTGTAAAAAAACAGAAACTTTAGCGCTCACAAGAAATGCTGCCATTTTTATTTGGAAAGTGCTATTTAGTTAATTATTTTTTATTTGATTATTAGATAAATTCCTCACGTCCATAAATTTATTTTATAATTTTTGGGGTTCTAGATCTTGCGCTAGCTACAGATTACTACAGACTGTTCTGTTTTTGACAGATTCTGTTTTTCGTGTGTTGTTTGCTTATTTTGATGAATCTATGGCTAGTAAAATAGTTTATAAACCATAGAGAAGTTGGAATAAAGTAGGTTTAATAACAATATAAATAAATAATGAATTCGTTACAGTACCTTGAAGTGGTCTTTTGTTTTCTTTCGCTAACGGAGCTCACGAGATTTTCTACTTTAAGTTTTGTGTTGTGAAGTTTTCAAGTTTTGGGTAAAGATTTGATGGATTATGGAACAAGTAGTGGCAAGAGCCTAATCTTGGGGATGCCCATGTCACCCCCAAGATAATCTAAGGACACCTAAAATCCAAAGCTTGGGGATGCCCCGGAAGGCATCCCCTCTTTTCGTCTACTTCTATCGGTAACTTTACTTGGAGCTATATTTTTATTCACCACATGATATGTGTTTTGCTTGGAGCGTCTTGTATGATTTGAGTCTTTTCTTTTTACTTTACCACAATCATACTTGCTGTACACACCTTTTTAGAGAGCCATACATGATCTGGAATTTGTTAGAATACTCTATGTGCTTCGCTTATATCATTTGAGTTATATAGTTTTGCTCTAGTACTTCACGTATATCTTTTAGAGCACGGTGGTGGATTTGTTTTATAGAAACTATTGATCTCTCATGCTTCACTTAGATTACTTTGATAGTCTTAAATAGCATGGTAATTTTCTTAAATAATCCTAATATGCTAGGTGTTCAAGATGAATAATATTTTTCTTATGAGTGTTTTGAATACTATGAGAAGTTTGATGCTTGATGATTGTTTTGAGATACGGAGGTAATAATATCAAAGTTGTGATAGTTGAGTAGTTGTGAATTTGAGAAATTCTTGTGTTGAAGTTTGCAAGTCCTGCAGCATGCACGCATGGTAAACATTGTGTAACAAATTTGAAACATGAGGTGTTATTTGATTGTCTTCCTTATGAGTGGCGGTCGGGGACGAGCGATGGTCTTTTCCTACCAATCTATCCCCCTAGGAGCATGCACATAGTGCTTTGGTTTTTGATGACTTGTAGATTTTTGCAATAAGTATGTGAGTTCTTTATGACTAATGTTGAGTCCATGTATTATACGCACTCTCACCCTTCCATCATTGGTAGCCCCTTCGATACCGTGCATTGCCCTTTCTAACATTGAGAGTTGGTGCAAACTTCGCCAGTGCATCCAAACCCCATGATATGATACACTCTTTCACACATAAACCTCCTTATATCTTCCTCAAAATAGACACCATAACTACGTATTATGGCATTTCCATAGCCATTCCGAGATATATTGCCATGCAACTTTCCACCATTCCGTTCATCATGACACATTCATCATTGTCATATTGCTTAGCATGATCATGTAGTGGACATAGTATTTGTGGCAAAGCCATCGTTCATAATTATTTCATACATGTCACTCTTGGTTCATTGCATATCCCGGTACACCGCCGGAGGCATTCATATAGAGTCATATCTTGTTCTAAGTATCGAGTTGTAATCATTGAGTTGTAAATAAGTAGAAGTGTGATGATCATCATTAATAGAGCATTGTCCAAAATAAAAAAAGAGAAAGGCCAAATAATGTATATATATATAAGGGACAATGCTACTATCCTTTTTCCACACTTGTGCTTCAGAGTAGCACCATAACCTTCATGATAGAGAGTCTTTTGTCTTGTCACTTTCATATACTAGTGGGAATTTTTCATTATAGAACTTGGCTTGTATATTCCAACAATGGGCCTCCTCAAGTGCTCTAGGTCTTCGTGAGCAAGCAAGTTGGATGCACACCCACTTAGTTTCTTTTGTTGAGCTTTCATACATTTATAGCTCTAGTGCATCCGTTGCATGGCAATCCCTACTCCTTGCATTAACATCAATCGATGGGCATCTCCATAGCCCGTTGATTAGCCTCATTGATGTGAGACTATCTCCTTTTTTTGTCTTCTCCACATAACCCCCATCATCATATTCTGTTCCACCCATAGTGCTATATCCATGGTTCGCGCTCATGTATTGCGTGAAAGTTTATAGGTTTGAGATTACTAAAGTATGAAACAATTGCTTGGCTTATCATCGGGGTTGTGCATGATGAGAGCATTCTTGTGTGACGAAAATGGAGCATGACTAAACTATATGATTTTGTAGGGATGAACTTTCTTTGGCCATGTTATTTTGAGAGGACATAATTGCTTAGTTAGTATGCTTGAAGTATTATTATTTTTATGTCAATATGAACTTTTATCTTGAATCTTTCGGATCTGAATATTCATACCACAATTAAGAAGAATTACATTAAAATTATGCCAAGTAGCACTCCGCATCAAAAATTCTGTTTTTATCATTTACCTACTCGAGGACGAGCAGGAATTAAGCTTGGGGATGCTTGATATGTCTTCAACATATATATATATATATATTTTGATTGCTCCATGCTATATTATCTACTGTTTTGGACATTATTGGGCTTTATTATCCACTTTTATATTATTTTTGGGACTAACCTATTAACCGGATGCCGGGCCCAGAATTGCTGTTTTTTTTGCCTATTTCAGGGTTTCGAAGAAAAGGAATATCAAACGGAGTCCAAATGGAATGAAACCTTCGGGAACGTGATTTTCTCACCGAACATGATCTAGGAGACTTGGACCATACGTCAAGACACAAAAGAGGAGGCGAAGAGGTAGGGGGCGCGCCTACCCCCCAGGCACGCCCTCCACCCTCGTGGGCCCCCTGTTGCTCCACCGATGTACTCCTTCCTCCTATATATACCCACGTACCCCCAAACGATCAAATACGGAGCCAAAACCCTAATTCCATCGCCGCAACTTTCTGTATCCATGAGATCCCATCTTGGGGCCTGTTCTGGAGCTCCACCAGAGGGGGCATCGATGACGGAGGGCTTCTACATCATCACCATAGCCCCTCTGATAAAGTGTGAGTAGTTTACCTCAGACCTACGGGTCCATAGTTATTAGCTAGATGGCTTCTTCTCTCTTTTTGGATCTCAATACAATGTTCTCCCCCTCTCTTGTGGAGAATTATTTGATGTAATCTTCTTTTTGCGGTGTGTTTGTTGAGACCGATGAATTGTGGGTTTATGATCAAGTCTATCTATGAACAATATTTGAATCTTCTCTGAATTCTTTTATGTATGATTGGTTATCTTTGCAAGTCTCTTCGAATTATCAGTTTGGTTTGGCCTACTAGATTGATCTTTCTTGCAATGGGAGAAGTGCTTAGCTTTGGGTTCAATCTTGCGGTGTCCTTTCCCAGTGACAGTAGGGGCAGCAAGGCACGTATTGTATTGTTGCCATCGAGGATAACAAGATGGAGTTTTCATCATATTGCATGAGTTTATCCCTCTACATCATGTCATCTTGCTTAAGGCGTTACTGTGCTTTTATTAACTTAGCACTCTAGATGCATGCTGGATAGTGGTCGATGAGTGGAGTAATAGTAGTAGATGCAGGCAGGAGTCAGTTTACTTGTCTCGGACGTGATGCCTATATACATGATCATTCCTAGATATTCTCATAACTATGCTCAATTCTGTCAATTGCTCAACAGTAATTTGTTCACCCACCGTAGAATACTTATGCTCTTGAGAGAAGCTACTAGTAAAACCTATGGCCCACGGGTCTATCTTCATCATATTAATCTTCCAATTCTTAGTTATTTCCATTGCTTTTTTACTTTGCTTTTATTTTACTTTGCATATTTATCATAAAAATACCAAAAATATTATCTTGTCATATCTATCATATCTCACTCTCGTAAGTGGTCGTGTAGGTATTGACAACCCCTTATCGCGTTGGTTGCGAGGATTTATTTGTTTTGTGCAGCTACGAGGGACTCACGCATAGCCTCCTACTGGATTGATACCTTGGTTCTCAAAACTGAGGGAAATACTTACTCTACTCTGCTGCATCATCCCTTGCTCTTCGGGAAAAACCAACGCAATGCTCAAGAGGTAGCACCTCCCAACAAGCGCTATCGTTTAACGCCCCTAGCTAGGCATAAAAGCAAGGATAGATCTAGGTATTACCATATTTGGTATTTACCTTTTTAATGGAGTTATGCTCGGATTCGGGAGGTTCCTTACGTTTCCCTTCATACTCGGAGACTTTTAGATCTATACCATCCAACCGCTTATTGCAAAGTGTAATCAACGTATTCATGCGATGAAGGTTCCCTCCAACATTTTTAAGAGGTTCAATAGACTTTTGCAATTCGCATAATTTCTCTAAGATTTGGGTTCCCTCTTGAGTAGGAGATGGTCCCTTTTGTGGGGGAAGTACTCCTACTATCCCCTCTATAATTTCATATGCAACACTGCGATCAATATCAATAAAATTCCCTTTGGCGGCAAAATCATGGAGTTGCCTATGGGACATGGTGAGCCCAATATAAAAATTGCGAAGTAAAATCTTGGAGTCTCCCTCTATAGTGCAACCATGGAAAGATTTTATCATCCTATACCAAGCATCTTTTAAGTTTTCTCCTTGTCTTTGTTTGAAGTGGAGGACTTCAAAATCGGGAGACAAAGGAGTAGATAAAGGACTAGCCATAACGACGAAGCAAGCGAAAGAAAAAGCGAACAGAAAAAGAGAGCGAATAGAACGTCAAGGGTGAAGTGGGGGAGAGGAAAATGAGAGGCAAATGGCAAATAATGTAATGCGAGGGATAAGAGTTTGTGATGGGTACTTGGTATGTCTTGACCTGTGCGTAGACACCCCGACAACGGCGCCAGAAATCCTTCTTGCTACCTCTTGAGCACTGCGTTGGTTTTCCCTTGAAGAGGAAAGGGTGATGCAGCAAAGTAGCGTAAGTATTTCCCTCAGTTTTTGAGAACCAAGGTATCAATCCAGTAGGAGGCCACACGTAAGTCCCTCGTACCTACACAAACAAATAAGAACCTCGCAACCAACGCGATAAAGGGGTTGTCAATCTCTTCATGGTCACTTACGAGAGTGAGATATGATAGAGATAATAAGATAATATTTTTGGTATTTTAATGATAAAGATTAAAAGTAAAGATTGCAAAATAAAAGGTAATAGAAATATCTTGTTGACGGAAGATTAATATAATGGAGAATAGACCCGGGGGCCATAGGTTTCACTAGTGGCTTCTCTCAAGATAGCGTAAGTATTACGGTGGGTGAACAAATTACTGTCAAGAAATTGATAGAAAAGCGAATAATTATGAGAATATCTAGGCATGATCATGTATATAGGCATCACGTCCGTGACAAGTAGACCGACTCCTGCCTGCATCTACTACTATTACTCCACACATCGACCGCTATCCAGCATGCATCTAGAGTATTAAGTTCATAAGAACAGAGTAACGCATTAGGTAAGATGACATGATGTAGAGGGATAAACTCAAGCAATATGATATAAACCCCATCTTTTTATCCTTGATGGCAACAATACAATACGTGTCATTTCCCTTTCTGTCACTGGGATCGAGCACCGCAAGATTGAACCCAAAGCTAAGCACTTCTCCCATTGCAAGAAAGATCAATCTAGTAGGCCAAACCAAACTGATAATCTGAAGAGACTTGCAAATATAACCAATCATACATAAAAGATTTCAGAGAAGAATCAAATATTGTTCATAGATAGACTTGATCATAAACCCACAATTCATTGGATCTCGACAAACACACCACAAAAAGAGTTACATCGAATAGATCTCCAAGAAGATCGAGGAGAACATTGTATTGGGATCCAAAGAGAGAGAAGAAGCCATCTAGCTAATAGATATGGACCCGAAGGTCTGAAGTAAACTACTCACACATCATCGGAGAGGCCATGGAGTTGATGTAGAGGCCCTCCGTGATCGATTCCCCCTTCGGCGGAGCTTCGGAAAAGGCCCCAAGATGGGATCTCTTGGGTACAGAAGGTTGCGCGGTGGAAATAGGGTTTTGTGGTGCTCCTGGATGTTTTTAGGGTATATGAGTATATATAGGAGGAAGAAGTAGGTCGGTTGAGCCACGAGGGGCCCATGAGGGGGAGGGCGCGCCTAGGGTGGTAGGCGCGCCCCCCTGCCTTGTGGCCTCCTCGGTTGTTTCTTGATGTCCACTCCAAGTCCTCTGGATCACGTTTGTTCCAAAAATCACGTTCTCGATGGTTTCATTCCGTTTGGACTCCGTTTGATATTCCTTTTCTGTGAAACACTAAAATAGGCAAAAAAACAGCAATTTGCACTGGGCCTTGGGTTAATAGGTTAGTCTAAAAAATAATATAAAAGTGTATAATAAAGCCCATTAAACATCCAAAATAGAATGTATAATAGCATGGAACAATCAAAAATTATAGATACGTTGGAGGCATATCAATTTCCTTGTGATAAGGCATCATGGCCTTGAGGAATTTGCGCTTGATCCAATTGTCATCCGTAACCTTGCTCCCATGATCTCGGAGTGAGACCGCGAGTTTGGTTAATCTCCGATAAAGCTCACGAGGTTCTTCATCTTCTTTCATTGCAAACTCATCGGCTTCATCTTCCACCACTTCATAGTTGGAGCACTGAATGCTTGCGCTTCCCCTGTAGAGGGAAACAACATGGTGCCATGCATCCTTGGCCATGGTGAAGGGCCGGAGATGAGCAAGATCTTCGGGTGGAATTGCATCTTGGATGATGAAGAGAGCTTTCTCATTGAATTGATTATCCGTGGCTTCTCTAGGGGTGAAGTTGTTTCGGTCATGCGGATAGAAACCTTCTTCAATGATTCTCCCAAGATTAGTATTCACATGATTTAAATGACACACAAAACAATAAACCCAAGAATCAAAGTCCTCGTTTTTCACAATCTTAGGGGGAGGACCAGCATGATTCAAATGAGTGGAGGGAACCGGTCCATGATGACTCACAAGTGTAGGGGATCTACCGTAGCCTTTTTGATAAGTAAGAGTGTCGAGCCCAACGAGGACCAGAAGGAAATGATAAGCGGTTTTCAGCAAGGTATTTTCTGCAAGCACTGAAAGTATCGGTAATAGATAGTTTTATGATAAGGTAATTTGTAATGAGTAGCAAGTAATAAAAGTAAATAAGGTACAGCAAGATGGCCCAATCCTTTTTGTAGCAAAGGACAAGCCTGGACAAACTCTTATATGAAGTAAAGCGCTCCCAAGGACACATGGGAATTATTGTCAAGATAGTTTTCATCACGTTCATATGATTCGCGTTTGGTACTTTGATAATTTGATATGTGGGTGGACCGGTGCTTGGGTACTGCCCTTACTTGGATAAGAATCCCACTTATGGTTAACTCCTATTGCAAGCATCCGCAACTACAACAGAAGTATTAAGGTAAACCTAACCATAGCATGAAACATATGGATCCAAATCAACCCCTTATGAAGCAACAAATAAACTAGGGTTTAAGCTTCTGTCACTCTAGCAACCCAT
The DNA here is from genome assembly GCF_018294505.1 of Triticum aestivum. Lineage (NCBI taxonomy): Eukaryota > Viridiplantae > Streptophyta > Magnoliopsida > Poales > Poaceae > Triticum > Triticum aestivum. Next base: position 659,101,996 of record NC_057797.1, read on the forward strand.
CATCTACCTATTACTTCCCAATGCCTCCCTCTAGGCCCAAACAATGGTGAAGTGTCATGTAGTCGACGTTCGCATGACACCACTAGAGGGATGACAACATACATCTCATCAAAATATCGAATGAATACCAAATTAACATGACTACTTATAGCAAGACTTCTCCCATGTCCTCAGGAACAAACATAACTACTCACAAAGCATATTCATGTTCATAATCAGAGGGGTATTAATATGCATAATGGATCTGAACATATGATCTTCCACCAAGTAAACCAACTAGCATCAACTACAAGGAGTAATCAACACTACTAGCAACCCACAGGTACCAATTTGAGGTTTGTATACAAAGATTGGACACAAAAGATGAACTAGGTTTGAGATGAGATGGTGCTGGTGAAGATGTTGATGGAGATTGACCCCCTCCCGATGAGAGGATCGTTGGTGATGATGATGGTGATGATTTCCCCCTCCCGGAGGGAAGTTTCCCGACAGACTAGCTCCGCCGGAGCCCTAGATTGGTTCCGCCAAGGTTCCACCTCGTGGCGGCAGAGTTTCGTCCCGGGAGCTTGCTTATGATTTTTTCCTCGACGAAAGATTCCATATAGCCAAAGATGGGCATCAGAGGGCCACCAGGGGGGCCACGAGGCAGGGGGCGCGCCCCCCACCCTCGTGGACGGTGGGTGGCCCCCCCTCTGGTACTTATTTCACCCAATATTTTTTATATATTTTGAAAAGAATTCCTATGGAGTTTCAGGACTTTTGGAGATTTGCAGAATAGGTCTCTAATATTTGCTACTTTTCCAGCCCAGAATTCCAGCTGCCGGCATTCCCCCTCTTCATGTAAACCTTGTAAAATAGTAGAGAATAGGCATAAGTCTTGTGACATAATGTGTAACAACAACCCATAATGCAATAAATATCGATATAAAAGCATGATGCAAAATGGGCGTATCAGTCCACCACAAGTAAGCGGGGTTCCACATGGGCAAAGATGCCATTGCCAATTTTACCACTAGAAGGAGGAGCCTTTTCACTAGTAGCTTCCCCCTTGTCGGAGTTAGCATCCGTCACCTTGTTAGTGGGATCACCCACTTTCATCAGTGCGGTGGATAATTAAACATGCTTTCAACCTCGGTCGTCATGGAGGTTTTCAATGTGTCTAAAGCCACATTGAATTCCTCATGAGAGACCGCGGTTTCCCCATCAGCCGTAGACGAGATTGGATTCACACCGGAGTGTTCCTCCGCACCGTCTACGGTGTCAACCATACTCTTCGGACGGCAAATTCCTTAATAAAGAGACGAGGCTCTGATACCAATTGAAAGGATCGATATAGTTGACTAGAGGGGGGGTGAATAGGCAACTAACAATTTTTAGCTTTTCTTTACCAATTTAAACTTCGAATCAAAGTAGGTTGTCTAGATATGCAACTAGGTGAGCAACCTATATGATGCACCAACAACAAGCACACAAGCAAGCAACGGATATAACACAAATAAGCTTGCACAAGTAAAGACACGAGATAACCAAGAGTGGAGCCGGTGAAGACGAGGATGTGTTACCGGAGTTCCTTCCTTTTGAGGGTAAGTACGTCTCCGTTGGAGCAGTGTGAAGGCACAATGCTCCCCAAAAAGCCACTAGGGACACCGTATTCTCCTCACGCCCTCACACAATGCGAGATGTCGTGATTCCACTATTGGTGCCCTTGGAGGCGGCAACCGGACCTTTACAAACAAGGTTGGGTCTCTCTCCACAACTGAATTGGAGGCTCCCAATGAAACCAAGGAGCTTCACCACAATGGAATGTGGCTCCGAGGTGACCTCAAACATCTAGGGTGCTCAAACACCCAAGAGCAACAAAATCCACACAAGAAGGTTTGGGGGAATCAAATTTCCTTTGGTGGGTGTCGGTGTCAAAACCGGCGGATCTCGTGTAGGGGGTTCCGAATTGTGCATCTATGGCGGATGGTAACAGGAGGCAGGGGACACGATGTTTTACCCATGTTCAGGCCCTCTTGATGGAGGTAAAACCATACGTCCTGCTTGATTTATTCTTGATGATATGAGTATTACAAGAGTTGATCTACCACGAGATCGGAGAGGCTAAACCCTAGAAGCTAGCCTATGGTATGATTGTATCTTGTCCTACGGACTAAACCCTCTGGTTTATATAGACACCGGAGAGGGTTAGTGTTGGTGTTAAAACCGGCGGATCTCGGGTAGGGGGTCCCGAACTGTGCGTCTAGGCCGGATGGTAACAGGAGGCAAGGGACACGAAGTTTTACCCAGGTTCGGGCCCTCTTGATGGAGGTAAAACCCTACGTCCTGCTTGATTAATATTGATGATATGGGTAGTACAAGAGTAGATCTACCACGAGATCGGAGAGGCTAAACCCTAGAAGCTAGCCTATGGTATGATTGTTGTTCTGTATGTTGTCCTACGGACTAAAAACCTCCAGTTTATATAGACACCGGAGAGGGTTAGGATTACACAAAGTCGGTTACAATGGTAGGAGATCTACATATCCGTATCGCCAAGCTTGCCTACCACACCAAGGAAAGTCCCTTCCGGACATGGGACGAAGTCTTCAATCTTGTATCTTCATAGTCCAGGAGTCCGGCTGAACGTATAGTCCGGCCATCCGGACACCCCCTAATCCAGGACTCCCTCAGTAGCCCCTGAACCAGGCTTCAATGACAACGAGTCCGGCACGCAGATTGTATTCGGCATTGCAAGGCGGGTTCCTCCTCCAAGTACTTCATAGAAGATTTTGAACACAAAGATAGTGTCCGGCTCTGCAAAATAAGTTTCCACATATTGCCATAGAGAGAATGATATTTACACAAATCTAATTTGCTGACGTATTCCGTAGTGTGACGCACCATAGCCAAGCCTTTATTCGAATCATTTTATTGTCCCACCTCAGCGTGTCATGCGAGGCGGTTTCCTTGGCATGTCTTGTTAAAGCAAAGATTGTGTCCCCTTATTCCGCGATTCTCATACGGGCGTGGGTAACCCAACCGCTTCTAGGACTCCTAGACTATAGGCAAGTCCAAACGACCACGGAGAGGACGCTTGATATTCACCCTCTTTATAAAGGGACAAGGCTTTTACTTTTTTCCCTCCCGTGCTCAATCGAATCCTTCCCCCACCTCAAGATCAAACACCCAAAGTTCAGGTCAGGTGCTCCGAACCTTCAATCATGTCCGGATCTAGCCTTCAAGGCCGATGGGTGCCTTCCTCCGTCACGGAAGAAGACATCAAAAAGTTGAGGGAGGCCAGATATCTGACCGCTGAGGTTTTGCATCGGCTTCCTGCCCGAGGGCAGGCCGTCCCCTCCCCCGAACCCAACGAGAACGTCGTGTTCGTCTCCCACTTCCTCCGAGGTCTAGGCCTTGCTCTGGATCCTTTCGTTAGGGGTTTGCTGTTTTATTACGGGCTAGATTTCCATGATCTAGCTCCGGACTCCTTTCTTCATATCACGACATTTATTGTCGTGTGTGAGTCCTTCCTCCGGGTTACCCCTCACTTTGGCCTGTGGCTCAAGACCTTTGAAGTAAAGCCGAAGATGATCGAGGGGCAACATGCAGCATGTGGAGGTGCCTCAATATGCAAGATGACAGGAGCTCCATGGCCCAAAGGTTCCATTCCAGAGGTGGCTGAATTGTGGCAACAGGAGTGGTTCTACATCACGACTCCTAGAAGTGCCAAGTGGGCGGCCGCCCCTATTTTCCGCTCGGGCCCTCGACCACAGCTGATGTCATGGATCAGCAGAGGTCTGAGTTGGGGTCCAGCCAAGGATGTGCCTATACTGCAAAGCCGCATTCGAGATCTCTTCAATGGAGATTTTAGTTTGGTTGCGGTAATACAAGTTATGTTGGTTCGTCAAGTCCAGCCTTGCAAACGCCGGCCCCTTCGCTTGTGGGAGTTCAATCCCGAGGGACCGCGTGTCATTCAAAATTTCATCGGCCTGACACACGAGGAGATGTACAAGTCATTCTTCGGACCTCAGGCAGAGTGTCCGAAAATCACCGAGGACGTGGGCCTGAGCAGTAACTGCGCCGCCGAACAGGTAAGGAATCTTTCGGCCGAACATACTATCTCTCATTTCTTACGAAGTTATTTCTGAGAGTTTGCTTTTTGACCAGGACTGGCTAACAAAGGCGAAGTTGATTCGGTGTTCGGCCCCCCTCCCTGAGGGTTTGGACAATCCGGTATTGGAAAAGATGCTCCAGGTCGCACCTTGCCCGGAGCCCTTGAAGGAAGATACTGGGGAGGATAATACGGGCGGACGCGGGCCCCCAACGCTGCCCATTCTAACCGAGGGAGCAAGCGTCTCCATGAAGGAAGACGACCGGAGGAGGAAAAGGACTGCGCCCGGGGATTCGGAAGCCGAAGCTTCCAAACGGGAGAAGAAGTCTCCCACAGAGGGTCCTACCTTGGGGGTGCTTTTGCCGCACAAAGTCCATGGGGGGATCAATTCTCCAGCGAGTCGTAAGTGACCCGAAATACTTTAATACTACAAGTATGCCATATTTTTCTTCTGAGAAAATAACCACCGCATATATCTTTGCAGTTCGGGCCTTAGCCCCTCTCAAATGAGCTCGTCTTCGGGGGATCTTCTTCCAGAGATGATGGAGAGCGAAACGCCTCCTCCGGACTCCTCCGCTCCGGAAGCGGGCGACCCCAAAGTTTCGTTGCGGAGGGCCTCTCCGAGTCCGGTGAGGCCAGAAGATAATCCCATTGACCCCCGAAGCTCCCAGTGTCCGGCTCCCGAAGAGAGCGGACAAAAGAGTCCGGCACCGTCTGGTGTGCGATCGGATGTTCTGAGGGAGTTGGTGGGGCGAGCGGCCATCTCGGATGAACACCATGTGCTGATGAATACGGTGATGGAGAGAATCTCGTCCACGAAAGCGGATTGCATGAAGCTTTTATGAGTCTACTGGCAGGCTTTGAGGTACGTAAAATAATGTATGATAGTCCTGCACATGCTAGGTGTGCCCTGTGTAGATAGTAGCCCCTGAGACTCTGGTTGTCGTCGGAAACGACGATGAATAGAGGATCATATTCCCAGGTAATAACCATACTGCCTCTATGTGCAGGTGATGGAAGCTCCGGTGGCTGGCCGGACTAGCGAGTTTGCCCATTTAAAAAGGCAGTTGGATGCGGCAGACGCCGACATCGAGCTTGTTAACAAAAGGCTTGACGAGGCACAGGGTAAGTGTCATTATCTGGTAAACGCCACATAGTAAGAGCAACATGATGCCAGTATCTTTAGTATGTTGTGACTGCAGATGGAGCTGCCACTGTTGAAGCCTTGCGGGCAGAACTTGCCCGAGCCAAGGAACAAGCGAGGTTTGGTAATGCGGCTGCTTTGAAGGCGGCCGAAGAGTTGAAAGCCGAGAAGGCCGCGCATGGCGAGAGCCGAGATAAGATGTCCAAGATTTCCATAGAATTAAAAGCCGCCGCTGACCGTTGCCGGGTTCTTGAAAAGGAAAACCTATCGAAGGCATCGGACCTTGAGAAGGCTGCTGCGACGAGAAAAGACATCCGCTCTGCTATGAGGGCGAAGAAGGAGGAGCAGCGGGAAGCCGGGGATATTGTAGCTGGGAAATCCTTTATGTTGCGAAGGAAGTTCGGAGATCCACGGTATGCCTCTTTGGATCGGCTGTGGAGTTCGGAGGATGTATATATGGATTTGGCGGTGAGCGCTGCCGATGCAGCCAAGTACTTCCAGGGTTAGACGGACCGTGAAGTGGACCAGCTGTTTTGGACACAATTCCATTCTCCCGAGCGTCCGCTTTCATTGACTGACCAATTAGCTGAATGGGCCGAACTGAATAGGTTGTCCGGACTCGCCATGAGGTCTGTTGTGGATCAGCTATGGCCGGAAAGGCCAAAACCGAACAACTATTTCAGCTTGGTGCGGCAGTTCCTTGACGTGGTGCGGTGCATTAATGCGATGAAGAGGTCGGCGTGCATAGAGGGCTCACGGATGGCCTTTGCCCATGTTAAAGCATACTGGGCGGAGATGGATGCTACCACTGTTGCAGCGCGGGATTCGACCATAGGTCGAATGGCTGTTGAGCACTACTTTGAAGAAGTTCTTGAGGGTGCTCATTTGATAGAGACCCAGTGCTAAAAAATATTATGTTTGAGTGACATGTTATCTCATTGTAAGCGAAATGCTTTTATAAATTTTTATAAGGCTATTTTTATACTTTTGCCTGAAAGTAATTTGATGCCTCCTGGGCGGCCGTTTATGTATACATGTGTATAACCTGAAAGATTGCAGCCGTTGGCTTCAACCCCCACGCATATAATGCGGAGGTGCTTGCAAAAAACATGCGTTCACACTTAACCCAACGTCTTGGTCCTATTAAGGAGGTGATAGCGGAGCGAGCGAGGCAACCGGACTATAATGCTTTAGCACTTTCACTTAGCCATAGGAGTTTGACAGTGGGGCTACTAGATAGCCCCTGGTGGCTCCACACTCTCCCGATCCCGGGGTGCGTACATGCCTGGCAGGAAAAAGGCCCTTCATTAAGGCGGAGGAATTCTAACATTCCAACAGGTCATCGAGTGGTTGACCAGTCTCACGCTATATCATGACAGTCAGTTTTCGGCTTTCTCTACTGAGGTGCTCGTCCGGATGAACCAGGGCACAATCGCAGTAGTTCTCCTGGTGCTACCTTAGCCGGTAAAGCGGAACGTAAGGTACCAAAACACAGGAGCCGGGCAAACCCAACATTTGATCAAAGACAATGATTTGGAGCTGATGCATATAGGGCCAAACTCGCGACGCCGAACACTCCCTAAGGTATTCGGTCTTTGTGGTATAAACCGGGCCTAAATAATGGCCTTTGTAAGAAGCCCCTTGTGTCCAGGTACGTGCATTGTTCTGGCATGGCCACATGCCAAGACGTCAGCATCCTTCTCAATGGTGGATATGTATCAACAAGAGACAGTAAAAAAGGTTTATGCAGGGTCTTAATCTAAAAAGAATCCTTAGAGCGGGTCCCTGCTGCACGTCTGTGCCTGTGTCTCCGTTGTGCCGTATCCTGGACGGGTGTAGCACGATGATCGTCTGTAAAAGAGAGGAATTTAGGTGAAAAAGTTGTCGTGCAAAAAGATAGTTTTTAAAGAAACCATATATAATTCAAGATGAGAAGAAATTGCCACTTGTCTGCGCGCGTTGAGCCCCTTGTATTGACAAATAGGGGTGTGACCATTTATTTGGTATAAATAGTGGCGCCTGACTTGATTAGTTGTGTCTGAGGTCTTGACAACCTATTGGATGCTTTCACTGGTCCGGGCGCCTTTAGTGTGCGGCTTCCAAGGCAGCCGCACTCTCTTCGGCGTGCAGAGATCGCTTGATATTTCCGTTCACTGAAATGATGCCACGTGGACCGGGCATCTTGAGTGTGAGGGAGGCGTAGTGTGGTATTGCATTAAAGCGAGCGAAAGCTTCGCGTCCGAGCAGTGCTTGATAGCCACTTTGGAACGGAGCGATGTGGAAGGTTAAATGCTCGCGACGGAAGTTATCGGGGGAGCCGAATATAACTTGTAGTAGGAGGGATCCCGTACAACGAGCCCCTGGGCTTGGTGTTACTCCTTTAAAGGTAGTATTGCTATGGCAAATTTTTGTTGGGTCTAACCCCATCCCGCAGATTGTATCATGATATATTAGGTTTAGATTGCTGCCACCGTCCATCAAGACTCGTGTGAAGTGATATCCGCCAATTACTGGGTCTAATACCAGGGCAGCCCATCCTGCGCGTCAGATACTTGCTGAGTACTCGCGATGGTCGAAAGTGATCGGTTGAGACGACCAGTGGCAGGACTTCGCGGTGACAGGCACTTGGGTATATTTTCCTAGGAGTGCCGCGTTGTTTTTTTCCTTGATCACGTGTAACACGTTTACTGTTTTGACTTCTAGTGGAAATTTCTTTTGTTCCCCAGTGTCTTGCTTGGGAGGCTCGTCCTCGTCTTCACTTGGTGTATCCTCCCCCTTGTGTACGGCGTTGAGCTTGCCGGACTGCTTGAAGACCCAACATTCTCGGTGGGTATGATTAGCAGGTTTACTAGGGGCACTATGGATCTGACATACTTGGTCCAGAATTTTGTTGAGGCTGGACAGTTCATCCCTGGTGCCTTTAGAGGGCGGCTTTTGACCTGGCCGAGAGCTTTTGAATCCGGCGTTTACTGCCGTGCCCTTCGTGCTTTCTTCTTTATTCCAGCGTTTGTTATTGCTGTTGCACTGTGATTTCCCGTTTCCATCTCTAACTTCAGATGTACTGGGGTCGCTGGTGCTGCATCTGGCTAGCCAGCTGTCCTCACCCGCGCAAAAGCGGGTCATGAGGCTTGTTAATGCGGCCATCATTCTCGGCTTATTTTGGCCGAGGTGTCTGGCGAGCCATTCATCACGGACGCTATGCTTAAAAGCTGCCAAGGCTTCAGCGTCCGGATAGTCGACAATCTGGTTCTTTTTAGTAAGAAACCTGTTCCAAAGCTTTCGGGCTGACTCTCCGGGCTGTTGAGTTATATGACTCAAATCGTCCGCATCCAGAGGTCAGACATAAGTCCCTTGAAAATTTGCCCGAAAGGCGTCTTTGAGCTCTTCCCAACTTCCAATGGAGCTTTCGGGGTGGCCTTTAAGCCAGTGACGAGCTGGCCCTTTGAGCTTGAGGGGTAAGTACTTGATGGCGTGGAGATCATCTCCTTGAGCCATATGGATATGAAGGATGTAGTCCTCAATCCAGACCCCAGGGTCTGTTGTTCCGTCGTATGTCTCTATGTTTACGGGTTTGAATCCCTCTGGAAATTCATGGTCCAGCACCTCATCGATGAAACATAGGGGGTGGGCGGCACCCCTGTAGCTGGGTGTACCGTGTTGTTTGGATGTTTGTTGTGTTGCATTGTATGTTGGGGCGCGCTTGCGTGGTCCATGGATGGATCTTGTTGCACCGTCCTTTGGGTGCGAGCCCTCGCATGGGTCGTGTGTTGTATTGTGAGTGGCATTGTATGCCGCTCTGTGTTGGTAGAGGGGTCGTCTATCCGGCTAGGTGGCTGCTTTGATATTTGGTTGTGGGGGGTCTGAGGCCTCCTCATCGAATTCAGGTAGCAGCTTCCGCTTTGGGTAGCTCTTGGAGGGGCGATTGTCGTCGTACCTCGCTCCTGTGTTGAGTATTTTACTCCATCTGATTTGGAGTGTGTCTTGCGCAGCCTTGAGCCTTTGCTTCTGCTTTTTAAGACTCCTCACGGTGGCAACAAGCCTTTTACGGGCATTCTGCTGCTCCGGGTGCCTGTCCGGCGTTATGTCGTCCGGACCATTATCCTTGATAGAATTTGTTTGTTCGGTTTGATTATCCGGATTGCCGTTGTCCGGCAACGGTTCGCCCTGCTCCAGCGCTGGGTCTGTGTGATCGTTATTTCTGTCGAGGCGGGATTTGGGGCGGCGCTTGCGTCGCCACTTTGACTGCTTCTCAAGGGAACAAGCCTTCGGTGCGTCCTTCCGCTCCTCGTTGTCATCTTTTGGTGTGTCCACCATGTATACGTCATATGACGAGGTGGCTTTCCAGGGCCCAATAGGCGCTGGTTCTTCATCGTCTCTTTCATCGGCGTCCATACCGTCGATGTCTTCGGAGTCGAAGTCGAGCATATCGGTTAAATCGTCGACAGTGGCTACAAAGTGGGTGGTGGGTGGGCTTTGAATTTCTTCATCGTCCGTATCCCAACCTTGCTGACCGTAGTCTGGCCAGGGCTCTCCTGATAAAGAGAGAGACTTTAGTGTCTTCAGAATATCGCCGAAAGGCAAGTGCAGAAAGATGTCCGCGGCAGTAAACTCCATGATCGGCGCCCAATCGGATTCGATCGGCAGGGGCGCGGAGGGTTCGGAGTCCGGAGAGGAGTCTGGATCCTTGGAGTCATGAGTCTCGTGGTGTGTGGGGCTGGTGTTCGGCTCGATCGCCGTTGGGATCGCAGCCCCTGAGGCGGCGTCCAACCACCCATCCTCGATCAGCGCAGTTGGCTCCGAATTAAGGGTCGAAGCCGATGCGGGTGCGGCCTCCAGGGCACTGTTCGGCGGCAGAGCTAGATCATGCTCGTCGTGACAGTGCGGCGCGCTCGGCGGTGGCTCGAATCCGTCAATGATCAAGTCCCCGCGGATGTCAGCCGTGTAGTTTAAACTTCCAAATCTGACTTGACAGCCGTGTAGTCTCACCCTGGACTGCATCGCTATTGATGATCGTAGGAGCCATCCAGCCAAACGGCGACGACACAGAGGAACTCTCAATGAAAGCACCAATGTCGGTGTCAAAACCGGCGGATCTCGGGTAGGGGGTCCCGAACTGTGCGTCTAGGCCGGATGGTAACAGGAGGCAAGCGACACGAAGTTTTACCCAGGTTCGGGCCCTCTTGATGGAGGTAAAACCCTACGTCATGCTTGATTAATATTGATGATATGGGTAGTACAAGAGTAGATCTACCACGAGATCGGAGAGGCTAAACCCTAGAAGCTAGCCTATGGTATGATTGTTGTTCTGTATGTTGTCCTACGGACTAAAACCCTCCGGTTTATATAGACACCGGAGAGGGTTAGGGTTACACAAAGTCGGTTACAATGGTAGGAGATCTAAATATCCGTATCGCCAAGCTTGCCTTCCACGACAAGGAAAGTCCCTTCCGGACACGGGACGAAGTCTTCAATCTTGTATCTTCATAGTCCAGGAGTCCGGCTGAAGGTATAGTCTGGCCATCCGGACACCCCCTAATCCAGGACTCCCTCAGTTAGGGTTACACAAGGTCGGTTACAAAGGAGGAAATATCCATATCCGTATTGACTAGCTTGCCTTCCACGCCAAGCAGAGTCCCATCCGGACACGAGACAAAGTCTTCAATTTAGTATCTTCATAGTCCAATAGTCCGGCCGAAGGATAGAGTCCGGCTGTCCCGAGACCCCCTAATCCCGGACTCCCTCAGTAGCCCCTGAACCAGGCTTAAATGACGATGAGTCCGGCACACAGTATTGTCCTCGGCATTGCAAGGCGGGTTCCTCCTCCGAATACATCACGGAAGAATTTGAATAGAAGGATAGTGTCCGACCCTGCAAAATAATTTCCACATACCACCCTAGAGAGAATAATATTTCCACAAATCTAATCTTCCGACACGTTTTGGCAACATAACATTATGCCATAGCCCGGTGATTATTTGAACCGTTTCCTTTGACTAGCCCCGCTCATAACGCGAGGCAGTTTCTTGACACGTCTTGTCAAAGTAGAGATCGTGTTCCCCTTATTACGGGATTTTCATCAATACGGGCGTGGGTAACCCAACCGCGCCATCGATTACGGCGCTTGGGGGGTAAGCGAGTTTTACTAGGCTAGTGGGGGCGCATAGTTTTGGCCGCCCTTATAAAGGGATAAGGTTTAGCCTTTCTCTACCCACGCCTTCTTCCTCCTTGCCCATCCATTCTTGCGCACTCGAGCCCTAACGCCCAAGTCCACATCTTTCTCCTCAAGCTTCTCCAAACATGTCCGGAGCGGGAGGCAAGTGGATGGCTTCCTCCGTTACGGAGGAACACATCAAAAAGCTGCACGGAGCCGGATACTTAGCCGCGAATATCGCGCATCGGCTGCCCGCTACGGGGCAGATCGTCCCTACCCCGGAACCCCATGAGAGGGTAGTTTTCCTCCACCACTTCCTCCGCGGACTGGGGTTTCCCCTTCATCCATTCGTCTGCGTCTCATGTTCTACTACGGGCTGGACTTCCATGATCTGGCCCCGAACTTCATCCTCAACATTTCGGCGTTCATCGTCGTCTGTGAGGCTTTCCTCCGCATCCGCCCCCACTTCGGCCTATGGCTAAAGACCTTCAATATCAAGCCGAAGGTGGTGGTCGGCCAACAAGCAGAATGCGGCGGAGCCATGGTGGGCAAGATTCCCAACGTTATATGGCTTGAAGGCTCCTTCGTGGAGACCATAAAGGGGTGGCAATCGGCGTGGTTCTACATCACCGAGCCGCGCGACACCAAATTGGTGGCTGCCCCCAAGTTTTGATCCGGATTCCCTACATGGCTCACTTCCTGGAAAGAGAAGGGCTTGTCGTGGGGTTCATCGGTGGAGCTGGACGGACTCCAGAAATGTATCCTGAACATGACAAGCAAGAAGCTCAAGCTTGTCAACATAGTCCAGGTCATGCTCATCCGACGGATCCTCCCGTGCCAACAACGGGATTTCAACTTGTGGGAGTTTGACCCGGCCCAGCACCAGACTCTGAGCGAGCTCTTCGACACGATGCACAAGGACGTCTGGAAGGTGTTGTTCAAGGGCGCCGAGGTCCCTTCCTCTTTTACCGAGGACCGCGGGCTAAGCGCGAAGCGCCGAGCGCATTCGGTGAGTTCTATACATCCGGTAGGATATTTATTTCCCCTAGCTTAACCATGTGCGGGGTCTGATCTCCATGCCTTTGACAGGACTGGGTGGAGACGTCGGGGCAGATTAACTGTCCGGCCCCTCTACCCGAAGACACTGCGGACGCTCTCTTGACGGAGATGCTGACTCCGGCTCCATACAAGGTGCCGGAGAAGACCAAGTAGGCCAAGGGAACCCGAAAGAGCTCCCGGCGCCAGGTGTTATCAGACTCATAGTCCGATAACTCCGCGACGCACTCCTCCCGCGAAGACGAGGAGGAAGATGAAGATGTTCCCCCTCTAGTCGGGGGAGACAAGAAAAGGAAGGCCGCCCCTACTGGGGGAGCCGAAGGGTCCATGAAGGGAAGGACTCTCCTTCCGGACTACTCCACCATCGTCGCCGAAGGCGAAGATGAGTGGCTGCTCAGGGCCAAGCCCTTGGCAAAGTCGTAAGTATTCGGATACCAGAGTAACTCATAGCATTCCTTTGTCGCACTGCTTCTCCAAACGCCGAATTATGATTGTGCACACCGCCCCAAACCCGTATCGATGTATCCTCATCGGGCGGCTCCCTGGGCTCGTCGGATATGGATAGCGATCCACTTCCGACCGCCACCTCCCCTTGACCTACGGACAACGCCGAGGTGTTATGTCAAGAGGCACTGGGTCGAGGGGAGACAGTCCCGGAGGCGCCTCAAAGCGACCTTCCGGACTCCGGGAGCAGGGGGAGCAAAGCCCCTGAGGGCTCCGAGTTCGGCCCTCAGCCGAACACCGCGCCGGAACCTCCAGTGGTTCTAGACTCGGGCAGGCGGACTCCTTCCAAGAGGGGCAAGACGCCTGTCCCGGTGACCTCTGCCCATCCAGAGGCATCGGACAATCTGCTGGGAGCGCTTCGCAGCGCTTCCATTGACGAAGAGCACAGCACTATTATGAGTGTGGTGGTCCAGAAGGTTCAGTCCGCGAAGAGCGGACTGACTGAAGCCTGTGCTAGCCTTCTAACAGGCTTTGAGGTAAGTTTTTGAAATATAGGAGAAATATTACTGCATAGACAGTAGCCCCTGATGCTCTATTCGGTGTTCACAAACAAAAGCCGAACAGAGGATCAAACAATATCACGGGAGTCCAATATAAGTATGTCTATATGCGTATGCAGGCTTCGCTGCTGGCCTCTGCCGCACTGACTGGGAGGTCGCCGCACTGAAGCAGGACCTTAAAGGGTCCAAGGAAGAGCTCAGCCTTGCCAAGAGGCAGCTCGAGGAGAACAAAGGTAAGTAGTACCTAGTCTATGGATCTATATAAAAGGAAAGCGATTACAAAATGACAGGATTATCGTAAATTTGCCAGGGCCACGACTGAGGTGGCGACCCTGAAGCAAGCGCTATCCGAGGCCGAAAACAAAGCAGCCAAGGAGCACACCGAGCGGGAGAGGCATGAGGCATGGGTGGGCGAGGTGCAGCAAGAGCTCCACGCTCTCGTGACAAAGCACGAGGCATTGGAGCTTGACTTGAAGATGCGAGAGTCTGAGCTTGCCACAGCCCTCGAGAGCGCAAAGAATGCCAAGGCCGAAGCCCAAAAGGCCCTCCAGGAGATTGATGCGATGAAGAAGATAGCGGCGGGTAAGGCATTCTATATGCAAAGCAAGCATGTGAAAGTAAATTACTTGTTACTTACCCGAATCCGGAGCTCTCCAGGAGCATTCGCAGATTTGCCCCGCAGCGTGTCGGATGCCGCAATGTTTACCAGGCCGAGGAGGGAAGCTCAATAGAGAAGTTGTTCTGGGCCCAATATACTGGGACCGAACACCCGGTGCCTATGAGCGACCAGCTAAAGCAGCTGGTCGAGCTACACAAGGCGGCCGAACAGGCCATGAAGGGCTTTATAGTCCGGCTGTGGCCTGGCGACGCCCTTCCAAACAGCTACTTCGGCCTGGTGAGGCGGCTTGTGGATGCCTGCCCACGGCTGGAAGTCGTCAAGCGGTCCATCTACATCGAAGGTGCACGCCGGGCTTTCGCCCGTGTGAAGGTGCAATGGGCCAAGCTAGACGCCGTGAAGCTGGTCAAGGAAGGGCCGCCGGAGGGCAAGGAGCATCACCACCCCGAGATGTACTATGAGGGTGTCCTGAAGGGTGCCCATCTCGTAGTGGACGAGTGTACCAAAGATACAATATTTGAGTAAACCCGCTCGTGTAATCCTGTATTCATGAAAACTTGTTCATATGCACTATGCAACGCTTGTTTGAATTTAAAATATTACCTTCTGTTTGGCTGTTTATCAAATCTAAGAGATGGCTAGTTGTCGGCTTCTGCCCCCATGCCACGAGTGCGGGGGTGTTCGGGATAAACCTGAGCACTCTTGTTCCCATTTTTGGGTCCTTCGAGGGAGGTGCTCAACACAACGAACAAGGCAATCGGACTATAATGCGTTATCACTCTCACTTAGCCATAGAATTCTATAATTTTAAATTTCGGTGAAGCCCCTAGTGTTCGGAAGGCCGAACTCAGGGCGCGATACACGCCTTAAGCCGGACATGGCCAACTCCTCGCTCTAAGCGGCATAAGTCTAAGGACTCGAAAACCTCTCGAACAGCGACCAGTCTCTCGCCTTATCATGACAGTCAATTTTAGCTTTCTCTACTGAGGTGCTTAGCCCAGCAGAACCGGGGCACAATTGCGGTAGTTCTCCCAGTGCTACCTTAGCCAATATAGTGGAACGTAAGGTACCAAAACATGGGAGCTGGGCAAACCCAACTATTGACCCAAGACATGATTCGGAGCTGATGCATATAATGCTATAAGTTCGGGGTGCCACACTGTTGAAAGTGTCCGGACTTCTCACGCCGTATTGTGGGGTATGCTTAAGCCCCTAGCGTATTAGCCGTACCAGAGTGTATGGGTGCTGGATGTCATTAATGAACATATATATATATATAAAGGAATGAATGGAGAATGCAATAATAGACTGAAGCTAAGCATTGTTTATTCGAAAAAGGTGCATTAAAGCAAAATGATACAAGCAGTGCGATAAGCAAGAGGTGGGACTATTTGACATGTCCCCTCCAGGGGCGAGCTGCGGGATAGTATTTAAGACAGGTATTTTGCTCGTTATAGAGACCACCTGGGATTTCCGCAGTGTGACGTAGCTTTCTGCCTCCATGGTTGTTGTATCATGTGTGCGGCAGTTGTACTGCCGTACAGGTCTTCCGAAGAGTAAAGTCCTGAAAGTAAGAAAAAATGGTAAAATCGGCAGCCCCTAGTGCGGTTGAGCCGCGTTTTTGGGGCGTGCCGTGGTCGTGCCCATCCCCCTGTGCCCATGGTATTTTCAGAGCGTAATTATGTACATGTAGCACGGATTTCGCCGTTTCGCGAGGGCTGGGGTTGGGGGCGTATTGCTACGCTCGCTCGGAATGTGCCAGGCGGTCTTGTTGTAGGTTACTTCGGGCGCGTTTGACGGTGTCCGAACATTTTATCGCCGGACTGGAGAATTGCCTTGAGAGGCTGCTTTGGACTTCCGCCGCGAGGGCCGCCGTGTGCTTCTCCGTTCGGAGAGAGCGCTCGGTGTTTCCATTGACTGTAATGACTCCCCGAGGTCCTGGCATCTTGAGCTTGACGTATGCGTAGTGCGGTACTGCATTGAATTTTGCAAATGCAGTTCGTCCGAGCAGTGCATGGTAGCCACTGCGGAACGGGACTATATCGAAGATTAACTTCTCGCTTCAGAAATTATCCGGGGATCCGAAGACCACTTCAAGTGTGACTGAGCCTGTGCAATGGGCCTCTACACCTGGTATGACGCCCTTAAAGGTCATTTTTGTGGGTTTAATCCTTGAGGGATCTATGCCCATTTTGCGCACTGTGTCCTGATAAAGCAGGTTCAGGCTGCTTCCGCCGTCCATAAGGACTCGAGTGAGGTGAAATCCGTCAATGATTGGGTCTAGAACCAATGCGGCAAATCCGCCATGACGGATACTAGTGGGGTGGTCCCTGCGATCGAAAGTGATCTGGCAGGAGGACCATGGGTTGAACGTTGGGGCGACTGGCTCCAACGCGTATACGTCCTTTAACACACGCTTCCGCTCCCTCTTGGGGATGTGGGTTGCGTATATCATGTTCACCGTCTGCACTTGTGGGGGGAAACCCTTCTGTCCTCTGTTGTTCGGCGGCCGGGGCTCCTCCTCGTCGTCGCTCTCTAGCCCCTTGTCCTTGTTTTTGGCATTTAATTTGCCAGCCTGCTTGAACACCCAACAATCCCTGTTGGTGTGGTTGGCTGGCTTGTCGGGGGTGCCATGTATCTGACACGAGCGATCGAGTATACGGTCCAAACTGGACGGGCCTGGAGTGCTTCTTTTGAATGGCTTTTTCCGCTGACCGGGCTTAGAGCCTCTGAATCCGGCATTAACTGTTGTGTCCTCTGTATTGTCGCTGTTAATGCGGCGCTTGTGCTTGTTGCGATGTGACCTGTCCTTGGTATCCGAATTACCAGGGCGCTTTGACATGTTATTGCTGCAAGCCAGCCAGCTGTCTTCTCCCGCGCAAAAGCGGGTCATGAGTGTCGTGAGGGCTGCCATGGATTTCGGCTTTTCCTGTCCAAGGTGCCGGGCGAGCCACTCGTCGTGGATGTTATGCTTGAAAGCCGCTAGGGCCTCTGCATCCGGATAGTCGACGATTTGATTTTTCTTGATTAGGAACCGTGTCCAGAATTGTCTTGCCGATTCCTCTGGCTGCTGAATTATGTGGCTCAGGTCATCGGCGTCTGGTGGTCGCACATAGGTGCCCTGGAAGTTGTCGAGGAATGCGGCTTCCAGGTCTTCCCAACACCCAATGGATTCTGCTGGCATGCTATTGAGCAAATGCCGAGCTGGTCCTTTAAGCTTGAGTGGGAGGTATTTGATGGCGTGTAGATCATCGCCACGGGCCATGTGGATATGAAGGAGATAGTCCTCAATCCATACCGCAGGATCTGTCGTACCATTGTATGATTCAATATTCACAGGTTTGAAACCCTCTGGGATTTGATGATCCATTACTTCATCTGTGAAGCATAGCGGGTATGCGGCGCCTCTGTACTGGGCTATAACACGACGCAGCTCGAATGAGTTTTGTCTATTGTGTTCGGCCCGGCCGGATTTACTTTTGCTGTATCCGGCGTGACGATTATCATCTCGCGTAGTGGCACGCCCTCGTGATCCGTAGATCGATATTGCATGTTTTGCTTTGTCCTCCAATACGTCTCGCAGGTCTGGCATATTTCCCCATGCCTTTTTATTTGAATGGCGTCGGGGTGCAGGCTGAGCTTTTGGCTGGAATGCCTCTCTGTCGCGGCCACGGGGTGGCCGATCAGCCGCATCATACGCTTCTTCCTCCAGTCGGGGTAGCAACCCGCATTTTGGGTAACTCTTGGAGGGGCCTTCGAGTTTATATTCCTCGGCCGCCAGGACTTCAGTCCATCTGTCAGCTAGCAGATCTTGATCAGCTTGAAGCTGCTGCCGCTTCTTCTTAAGGCTATTTGCTGTGGCTATAAGCCGGCGCTTGAAGCGCTCTTGTTCGACGGGATCCTCTGGCACGACGAATTCATCATCGTCGAGGCTTGCCTCGTCTTCGGAGGGAGGCATGTAATTGTCATCCTCCTCCTTTTCATCTGCCGCTCTCTCAGGAGGGCTGGCCTCTCCATCCTCCTGCCCTAAATCTTGCTGGAGGTGATTGTTGCCGTCTTCGGCACTATCCGGAGTGCTATTATCTCTTGTGCCGGTATCACCACTTTTGTTTTGGCGGGACTTAGAGCGGTGCCGCTGACGTCGGCACTTGGGTTGCTTCTTGGAGGGGTCATCCTCCGCTGTTCTGTCGCCATTGCCTTCTTTGGGTGTGTCCACCATATATATATCATACGATGAGGTGGCTTTCCAGTGCCCTATAGGCGCTGGTTCCTGTTCATCTCCTACATCATCGTCCATACCGTCGATGTCTTCGGAGTCGAAGTCGAGCATGTCGGTCAAGTCATCGACAGTGGCTATGAAGTGGGTGGTGGGTGGGCGTTAAATTTCTTCGTCGTCCGCATCCCAATCCTGCCGGTCATAATCCGGCCAAGACTCTCCTAACAAAGAGAGAGACCTTAGTGAATTCAGTATGTCGCCGAAGGGCGAGTGCTGAAAGATATCCGCGACAGTGAACTCCATTATCGGCGCCCAATCGGATAAGATTGGTAGGGGCGCGGATGGTCCAGAGTCCGGAGGAGAGTCCGGCGATGGGGAGTCACGGGCCTCGCGAAGGATAAGGTTGGTGTTCGGTTCGATCTCCGTTAAGGCTGCTGCCTCCGCGGCGGGGTCAATCCACCCGCCCTCGGATGGCGCAGTTGGCTCCGAATTAAAGGTCGGAGCGGCTGCAGGTGCGGTCTCCAGGACACTGTTCGGTGGTAGAGCTAAATCATGCCCATCGTGACAGCGCGGCACACTCAGCAGGGGCTCAAATCCGTCGAAGATCAAGTCCCCGTGGATATTGGCCGTGTAGTTTAGGCTTCCAAACCTGACCTAATGGCCAGGGGCGTAGCTTTCAATCTGCTCCAGATGGCCAAGCGAATTGGCCCGTAGTGCAAAGCCGCCGAATACAACAATCTGTCCTGGGAGAAAAGTCTCACCCTGGACTGCATCGCTAACGATGATCGAAGGAGCCATCAGGCCTGATGATGACAACACAGAGGAACTCTCAATGAAAGCACCAATGTCGGTGTCAAAACCGGTGGATCTCGGGTAGGGGGTCCCAAACTGTGCGTCAGGCAGATGGTAACAGGAGGCAGGGGACACGATGTTTTACCCAGGTTCGGGCCCTCTTGATGGAGGTAAAACCCTACGTCCTGCTTAATTTATTCTTGATGATATGATTATTACAAGAGTTGATCTACCACGACATCGGAGAGGCTAAACCCTAGAAGCTAGCCTATGGTATGATTGTATCTTGTCCTACGGACTAAACCCTCTGGTTTATATAGACACCGGAGAGGGTTAGGGTTACACAAGGTCGGTTACAAAGGAGGAAATATCCATATCTGTATAGCCTAGCTTGCCTTCCACGCCAAGTAGAGTCCCATCCGAACACGAGACGAAGTCTTCAATTTAGTATCTTCATAGTCCAATAGTCCGGCCGAAGGATAGAGTCCGGCTGTCTGGAGACCCCCTAATCCCGGACTCCCTTAGTGGGAGTGTAGATCTAGGTCTCTGTCGGTGTCAAAACTGGAGGATCTCGGGTAGGGGGTCCCGAACTGTGCGTCTATGGCGGATGGTAACAGGAGGCAGGGGACACGATGTTTACCCAGGTTCGGGCCCTCTTGATGGAGGTAATACCCTACGTCCTGCTTGATTGTTCTTGATGATATGAGTATTACAAGAGTTGATCTACCATGAGATCGTAGAGGCTAACCCTAGAAGCTAGCCTATGGTATGATTGTATATTGTCCTACGGACTAAACCCTCCGGTTTATATAGACACCGGAGGGTCTAGGGTTACACAGTGTCGGTTACAAGGGAGGGGATATACATATCCGTATTGCCTAGCTTGCCTTCCACGCCAAGTAGAGTCCCATCCGGACACGGGATGAAGTCTTCAATCTTGTATCTTCATAGTCCACCAGTCCGGCCAAAGGATATAGTCCGACTGTCCGGAGACCCCCTAATCCAGGACTCGCTCAGTAACCCCTGAACCAGGCTTCAATGACGATGAGTCCGATGCGCAGTATTGTCTTCGGCATTGCAAGGCGGGTTCCTCCTCCGAATACTCCATAGAAGATTTTGAACACCAGAATAGTGTCCGACTCTGCAAAACAAGTTCCACATACTACCGCAGAGAGAATAATATTTGCACAAATCTAATCTGCTGACGCGTTCTGACAGCACAACGCTATGTCATGGCTCGGTCATTATTCGAACCATTTTTCTCAACCAGCGCTGCGCATATTGCGAGGCGGTTTTGCTATCACGTCTTGTCAAAGCAGAGATCGTGTCCCCCTTATTACGAGATTCTCATCAATACGGACGTGGGTAACCCAACCGCGCCATCAATTATGGCGCTTGGGGAATAAGCGATTTTACCAGGCAAGTGGGAGGCGCATCGCTTCCTCCGCCCTTTAATAAGGGACGAAGATTCACTCTTTTCACCCACGCCTTCTTTCTCCTTGCTTGCCCATTCCCGCACACTCGAGCTCTAGCGCCCAAGCTCGCGGTCTTCTTCTCAAACCACTCCAAGCATGTCCGGAGCAGGAGGCAAGTGGATGGTCTCCTCCGTCACGGAGGAGAACATCAAAAAGTTACGGGAAGCCGGATATCTGGCCACGCATATCGCGCACCAGCTGCCAGATGCGGGGCAGATCATCCCAACTCCCAAACCCCATGAGAGGGTAGTTTTTCTTACCCACTTTGTCCAGGGACTAGGATTTCCCCTCCACCGTTTGTCCGTGGGCTCATGTTCTACTATGGGCTGGGTTTTCATGATCTGGCCCCCAATTTCATCCTCAACATCTCGGTGTTTATCGTCATGTGCGAGGCCTTCCTCCGCATCAAGCCCCATTTCAGCCTGTGGCTGAAGACCTTCAATGTCAAACCGAAGGTGGTGGTCAGCCAGCAAGCGGAGTGCGGAGGTGCCATGGTGGGAAAGATGCCTAATGTCACCTGGCTCGAAGGCTCCTATGTTGAGACCATAAAGGGGTGGCAATCGGGATGGTTCTACATCACCGAGCCACGCGACACCAACTGGGCGGCGGCCCCCAAATTTCGATCCGGAATCCCCACGCGGCTCACTTCCTGGAAAGAGAAGGGCCTGTCCTGGGGTTCTTTGGTAGAGCTGACCGGTCTCCAGACCTGCATCAGGAACATGATGAGCAAGAAAATCAAGCTCGTCAACGTGGTCCAGGTCATGCTCTTTCGCCGGATTCTCCCGTGCCAACGACGGGCATTCAATTTGTGGGAGTTCGACCCGGCCCAGCACCAAACACTGCGAGAGCTCTTCGACACGATGCACGAGGACATCTGGAGGGCACTATTCAAAGGTGCCGAGGTGCCTCCTTCCCTCTCCGAGGACCACGGACTCAGCGCGAAGCGCCACGCTAATCCGGTAAGTTTTCATACCTTGCAGGGTATTTATTTGCCCTGGTTAAATGATGTGTGGGATCTAAGCTCTCTTGCCATTAACAGGACTGGATAAAGACGGTGGAGCAACTTGATTGCCCAGCCTCTCTGCCTAAAGATCCCGCGGATGCTCTCCTGACGGAGATGCTGACTCCGGCACCTTACGAGGTGCCGGCGAAGAAGACCAAGAAGAAGGCTACGGGGACCCGAAAGGGTCTCCGGCGCAAGGTTGTATCGGACTCATCCGACGATGACTCGGACGCGCCCTCCTCCCATAAAAACGAGGAGGAGGAGGAAAGTTCTTTCCCCCGGACGGGGGAGACAAGAAAAGGAAGGCCGACCCAACCGGGGAGGCCGAAGGGTCCAAGAAGGGAAGGACCCGTGCTCCGGACTGTTCCACGACGGCCGCCGACAGCGGCGACGAGTGGCTACCTAGGGTCAAGCTCCTGACGAAGTCGTAAGTGTCCGGACACCATAGTACTTCATGGTATGTTTTATTGCACTGCTTCTTCCTCATGTCGAACATGATTATACAGTCCGTCCCGAGCTCATCTTGACGTATCCTCGTCGAGCGGCTCATTGGACTTGTCGGATATGAACAGTGGTTCTCTTCCGACCGCTTCCACCCCTCACCCTACGGACAACGCTGAGGTTTTGTCTCAAAAGGCACCGAGCCAAGGGGAGGTGGTCCTAGAGGCGTCTTGAGGCGACCTCCCGGACCCTGGGCACAAAGGGAGCCGGACTCCCGTGGGCTCCAGGTTCGCCCCCCAGCCGAACACTGCACCAGAATCTTTGATGATTCTGGACTCCGGGCAGGCGGTCCCCCGTTAAGGGGGGCCAACCACCCGTGCCGGTGTCCTCTGTCCATCCAGAGGCACCGGACAACATGCTGGAAGCGCTTTGCAGCACTACCATCGATGAAGAGCACCGCAGGATGATGAGTGCGGTGATCGAGAAAGTTCAGTCCGCCAAAAACGGACTGACTGAAGGTTGCGCCAACCTCCTAACAGGCTTTGAGGTAAGCAATCAAGATATAAGAAAATGTTACAGCATAGATAGTAGCCCCTGATGCTCTGTTCGGCGTTCGAGTAGAAAGGCTGGATAGAGGATCAAATGATGATTCAGGAGTCTAATCAGAATATATCTATGTGTATGTGCAGGCTTCACTGCTGGCCGCTGCCGCACGTACCGCGGAGATCTCTGCGCTGAAGCAGGACCTGGAGCGGTCCGAGAGCGAGCTTGGCCTTACCAAGAGGCAGCTCGAGGAGAGCACAGGTAAGGAATACCTTGTCTATATGAAACAAAAGAAGTTCGGGTGTAAAGTAATAGGATCATCATGAATTTCCCAGGGGCCACGACCGAAGTGGCGACCCTGAAGAAGGCGCTGTCCGAGGCCGAAGACAAAGCGGCCGAGGAGCGAATTGAGCAGGAGAAACAAGAAGCCTGAGTGGGCGAGGTGCAGCGCGACCTCGAGGCTCTCACCAAGAAACACGAGTCCTTGGATCTTGACTCTAAGACGCGAGAGTCTGAGCTTGAGAAGGTGCTCGAAAGCGCCCGGAGCGCCAAGGCTGAAGCCCAAAAGGCCCTCCAGGAGATTGATGCGGTGAAGAAGATAGCCGCGGGTAAGGCATTCATTATGCAAAGCAAGCATGTGAATGAAACTTTCCTTTTTCTTACCTGAGTTTAGAGCTCTCCAGGAGCATTTGCAGATCTTCCCCGCGGTGTACTAGATGCCACGGAGTTTTACCAAGCTAAGGAGGGGAGCTCGACGAAGAAGTTTTTCTAGTCTTAGTATATTGGGACCGAACACCCCGTGCCTTTGAGCGACCAGCTGAAGCAGTTGGTCGAGCTTCACAAGGCGGCCGAACAAGCCATGAAGGGCCTTAAAGTCCGGATGTGGCCTGGCGAGCCCCTGTCCGGCAGCTACTTCGGTCTGGTGAGGCAGCTCGTCGGCGCCTGCCCACGGCTTGAAGTCATAAAGCGGTCCGTCTGCATCGAGGGTGCGCGCAGGGCTTTTACCCGGGCGAAGGTGCACTGGGCGAAGCTGGACGCCGTGAAGCTGGTGAAGGAGGGGCCGCCAGAGGGCAAGGAGCATCGCTGCCCCAAGATGTACTATGAGAGTGTCCTGAAGGGTTCCCGCCTTGTGGCGGATGAGTGTGCCAAGGATGTAATTTTTGAATGAACATGCTCATGCGATCCTGTAATATGAAACAAGTTCATTTGCGCCATGCGGCGCTTTTTTAATTTAAAATATTACCTTCTATGCGGCCGTTTATAAAATCTGAGAGTTGGCCAGTCGTCGGCTTCTGCCCCCATGTAGCTAGTACTGGGGTGTTCGGGATAAACCTGAGCAATCTTTACCCCAACTTTGGGTCCTTCAAGGGAGGTGTTCAACGCAACGAACCAGGCAATCGGACTATAATGCTTTATGACTGTCACTTAGCAATAGAAGTCTACAATTTTAAATTTTAACGAATCCCCTGGTATTTGGAAGGCCGAATTTGGGGCGCTATACACGCCTAAGCCGGACAAGGCCGACTCCTCGCCTGAAGAGGAAAAAGTCTTTAAAGACTTGAGACCTCTCGAACAGCGACCAGTCTCTCACCTTATCATGACAGTCAGTTTTCGGCTTTCTCTACTAAGGTGCTCGTCCGGAAGAACCGGGACACAATCGCAGTAGTTCTCCCACCGCTACCTTAGCCGATATAGCGGAACGTAAGGTACCAAAGCATGGGAGCTGGGTAAACCCAACATTTGACCAAAGACATGATTTGGAGCTGATGCATATAATGCTATAAGTTCGGGGTGCCGCACTATCGAAACTGTTCGGACTTCTTACGTCGTATTATGGGGTAAACGAAAGCCCCTGGCGTACTGACCACCAGAATGGACATAAAGGAAAAAAGAATGAATAATGCATTAATAGACTGACGCTATGCATTGTTATTTAAATAATACGTCGAAGCATACTGGTACAGGTAGTGCAATAAGCAGAAAGTAGGACTATTTGAAATGTCCTAGTCGAGGGCAAGCTGCGTATGGATAGTGGAAAGCGGGTATTATTATTAGAGACCACCTAGGGGTTCCCGTGTACATCTTAGCTTCTTGCCACCTTGGTTGTTCCTTCCCGTGATGTGTCCGGCAATCATACTCCCGGAAAAGGCTTCCAGAGAGTTAGGCCCTGAAAGAGAAAAGAACTGATAAAGATATATAGCCCCTAGGGCGGTAAAGCCGCATTGCGGGGCGTGCCCTGATCATGCCCCCGCCTATGTCCATGGTATTTTCAGTGCATAATTATGTAGGCACGGCACGGATTTCGTCGCTTGACTGGGGCTAGGACCGGGGCCAAATTGCTATGCGAGCTCTGAACGTGCCAGGCGATCCTGTTGCGGTTTACTCCGGACACGCTTGAAGGTGTTCGGGGGCTGTATCGCCGAATTAGTGGTTTGCCTTGAAAGGCTGCTTTGTGCTTCTGCTGCGAGGGCCGCAGTCTGCTCTTTCATGCGGAGAGAGCGTTCTGTATTTCCATTCACTGTTATGACCCCCGAGGTCCTGGCATCTTGAGCTTGAGGTATGTGTAATGCGGTACTACATTGAATTTTGCAAATGCAGTTCGTCCGAGCAGTGCATGGTAGCCACTGCAAAACGGGACGATGTCAAAGATTAACTCCTCGCTTCGGAAGTTGTCCGGTGATCCGAAGACCACTTCCAGTGTGATTGAGCTCGTGCAATGGGCCTCTACACCTGGGATGACACCGTTAAAGGTGGTCTTGGTGGGTTTGATCCTCAAGGGATCGATGCCCATTTTTCACACTGTATCCTAATAGAGCAGGTTCAGGCTGCTGCCGCCGTCCATAAGGACTCGAGTGAGGTGAAATCCGTCGATGATGGGGTCTAGGATCAGTGCGGCGGATCCGCCATGACGGATACTAGTGGGGTGGTCCCTACGATCAAAGGTGATCGGGCAAGCAGACCTTGGGTTGAACTTTGGGGCGACGGGCTCCATCGCATAGATGTCCCTTAGTGCACGCTTCCGCTCCCTCTTGGGAATGTGGGTTGCGTATATCATGTTCACCGTTTTCACTTGTGGAGGGAAACCCTTCTGTCCTCCCGTGTTCGGCGGCCGGGTCTCCTCCTCGTCATCACTATGCAGCCCCTTGTCCTTGTTTTTGGCATTTAATTTGCCGGCCAGCTTGAACACCCAGCATTCTCTGTTGGTGTGATTGGCTGGCTTGTCGGGGGTGCCGTGGATTTGACACGAGCGATCCAGTATACGATCCAAACTGGACGGAGCCGGAGTACTTCTTTTAAATGGCTTTTTCCGCTGACCGGGTCTAGAGCCTCTGAATCCGGCATTGACTGTTGTATCCTCAGTGTTATCACCGTTATTGCAGCACTTTGGTCTGTTAAGATGCTGTCTGCCATTGGCATCTTTGGTATCTAAAGTGCCCGGATTCCTCGCTATGTTATTGCTGCGAGCCAGCCAGCTATCCTCGCCCGCGCAAAAGCGGGTCATGAGTGTCATGAGGGCTGCCATAGACTTCGGTTCTCCTGGCCAAGGTGGCGAGCAAGCCACTCGTCACGGATGTTGTGCTTGAATGCCGCTAGGGCCTCTGCCTCCGGACAGTCGACAATTTGGTTTTTCTTAGTCAGGAACCGAGTCCAGAATTGTCTGGCTGATTCCCGTGGCTACTGAGTTATATGGCTCAAGTCATCAGCATCCGGCGGTCGCACATAAGTGCCCTGGAAGTTAGTTGTCAAGGAATGCGTCTTCCATATCCTCCCAACTTCCGACGGTGTCTACTGGCAAGCTATTCAGCCAATGCCGAGCTGGTCCTTTGAGTTTTAGTGGGAGGTACTTGATGGCATGTAGATCATCGCCGCGAGCCATGTGGATGTGAAGGAGGAAATCCTCAATCCATACAGCGGGATCTGTTGTACCATCATATGATTCGATATTTACGGGTTTGAAACCCTCCGGGAATTCGTGATCCATAACTTCATCAGTGAAGCATAGGGGGTGTGCGGCGCCTCTGTGCTGGGCTATATCCCGACGCAGTTCATATGAGTCTTGTATGTTGTATTCGGCCCGACCGGATTTGCTTTTGGCGTATCCGGTGCGACGATCATTGTCCCGTGTTGGCGCGCGTGCCCGTGACCCGTATATTGACCTTGCTAGCTTTGCCTTACTGTCCAATACGTCTCGCAGGTCCCGTGTGTTGCCCCGAGCCTTGGTATTTTGGATTGAGTGGCGGCGGGGTGCAGGCTGAACTTCAGGGTGAAACGCCTCTTTGGCTCGGCCACGTCGTGGCCGGTCAGCCGCATCGAACACTGGTGCATGAGGTCTTAATGCTTCCTCCTCAAGGTGAGGTAGCAATTGTGTTTTGGGTAACTCTTGGAGGGGCGCTCGAGTTCGTATTCCTCGGCCGCAAGGACTTCGGTCCATCTATCTGCTAGCAAGTCTTGATCAGCTTGAAGTTGTTGCTGCTTGTTCTTCAGGCTATTTGCTGTGGCCATAAGCCGGTGCTTGAAGCGCTCCTGTTCGACGGGGTCCTCAGGCACAATAAATTCTTCATCGCCGAGGCTCGCCTCGTCTTCAGAGAGAGGCATGTAATTGTCTTCCTCTGGTTCTCCATCTGCTGCCTGCTTTGGAGGGCTGGCTTGTTCATCCTCCGGCTCTACATTGTGCTAGAGGGGATTGTGGTTGTCTTTGGCGCTATCCGGAGTGTTATTATCTCCTGTGCCGGTATCACTACTTTTGTTGTGGCGGGACTTAGAGCGGCGCCGTTGACATCGGCGCTTGGGTTGCTTCTTGGAGGGGTCATCCTCCGCTGTCTTGTCGCCATTGCCTTCTTTGGGGGTGTCCACCATGTATATATCATATGATGAGGTAGCGGCCCAGCGCCCTGTGGGCGGTGGTTCCTGCTCGTTTCCTGCATCGTTGTCCATACCATCGATGTCTTCGGAGTCGAAGTCGAGCATGTCGGTTAAATCGTCGACAGTGGCTACTAAGTGGGTGGTGGGTGGGCAGCGAATTTCTTCGTCGTCCGCATCCCATTCTAGCCGGGCATAGTTCGGCCAAGGTTCTCCTGACAGGGAGAGAGACACTTAATGAATTTAGCACATCGCCGAAATGTGAGTGCTGAAAGATATCCGCGAAGGTGAACTCCATGATCGACGCCCAGTTGGATTCGACTGGCACGGATGTAAGCAGCTCATAGTCCATGGCCGGAGATGAATCCAGGGGTTCAGCGACACGGCTCTCGTAAGGGGTGAAGTCGGTATCCGGCTCTATCACCACTGAGAGTGTGGCCTCCATGGTGGGGTCTATCCCTCCGCTCTCGAATGGCGTGATATGCTCCGGATTGATGGCTGGAGTAGTGGCAGATGCGATCTCCCGAATATTGTCCGACGACAGAGTTACGTCATGCTAGGCGTGACTATGCGGCGCACCTAACATGGGCTTGAAATCATCGAAGATCAAGTCTCCACGGATGTCGGCAGTGTAGTTTAAGTTTCCGAACTTGACCCGATGGCCAGGGGCATAGCTCTCAATCTGCTCCAGTTGGCCAAGCGAATTGGCCCGCAGTGCGAAGCCACCGAATACAAAGATCTGTCCGGGGAGGAAAACCTCACCCTGGACTGCATCGTTACCGATGATCGAAGGAGCCATCAAGCCTTATGGTGACGACACAGTGGAACTCCCAATGAAAGCACCAATGTCATTGTCAAAACCAGCGGATCTCGGGTAGGGGGTCCCGAACTGTGCGTCTAAGGCGGATGGTAACAGGAGGTAGGGGACACGATGTTTACCTAGGTTCGGGCCCTCTTGATGGAGGTAATACCCTACGTCCTGCTTGATTGTTCTTGATGATATGAGTATTACAAGAGTTGATCTACCAGGAGATCGTAGAGGCTAACCCTAGAAGCTAGCCTATGGTATGATCGTATATTGTCCTACGGACTAAACCCTCCGGTTTATATAGACACCGGAGGGGGCTAGGGTTACACAGAGTCGGTTACAAGGGAGGGGATATACATATCCGTATTGCCTAGCTTGCCTTCCACGCCAAGTAGAGTCCCAACCGGACATGGGACGAAGTCTTCAATCTTGTATCTTCATAGTCCAACAGTCCGTCCAAAGGATATTGCCCGGCTGTCCGGAGACCCCCTAATCCAGGACTCCCCCAGTCTCCTCCTTAAATCCCTAGCAAATCAACAAGTTTGGGTGGCTAGAGAGAGAGATTGGGCTAGAGAGCTTGAGTGGCATTAATGGTGGAGTGAGAGAGGTAAGAGGTAAATGTGGTAGGTGGAAGAACCACCCTTATATAGCAACCCTAAAAATCCAACCGTTGTTGTGTTTTCTGTACTGCAGCGATACAACCGCCCCTTGCCCCGGTACAATCGGGACTCACAGTTTTACTTGCACAACCCTACCAGGCAGTACAACCGGGCGACCAGGTAGTAGTACCGGTTCATGAGAACAACCGGACCAATGATATGTCTCCGTCGTATCTACTTTTCCAAACACTTTTGCCCTTGTTTTGGACTCTAACTTTCATGATTTGAATGGAACTAACCCGGACTGACGCTATTTTTAGTAGAATTGCCATGGTGTTATTTTTGTGCAGAAATAAAAATTCTCGGAATGACCAGAAAATCAACGGAGAATTATTTTGGAATATATAAAAAATACCGGAAGGAAGATCCACATCAGGGGGGCCTCCACATGTCCACGAGGGTGGGGGCGCGCCCTACCCCCTGGGCGTGCCCTACCCTCTGGGCGCGCCCCCTGCCTCGTGGCCCCCTGATGCTCCACCGACCTCAACCCTGACTCCATATATTCACTTTTGGGGCGGAAAAAAACCAAGGAGAAGGAATCATCATGTTTTACGATACGGAGCCGCCGCCAATCTCTAAACTCTCTCGAGAGGGCTGATCTGGAGTCCATTCGAGGCTCCGGAGAGGGGAATCCGTCACCATTGTCATCATCAACCTTCCTCCATCACCAATTTCATGATGCTCACCGCCGTGTGTGAGTAATTCCATCGTAGGCTTGCTGGACGGTGATGGGTTGGATGAGATTTATCATGCAACCGAGTTAGTTTTGTTAGGGTTTGATCCGTAGTATCCACTATGTTCTGAGATTGATGTTGCTACAACTTTGGTATGCTTAATGCTTGTCACTAGGGCCCGAGTGCCACGATTTCAGATCTGAACCTATTATGTTCTCATCAATATATGAGTGTTCTTGATCCTATCTTGCAAGTCTATAGTCACCTACTATGTGTTATGATCCACCAACCCGGAAGTGACAATAGTCGGGACCACTCCCGATGATGACCGTAGTTTGAGGAGTTCATGTATTCACTATGTGTTAATGCTTTGGTTCGGTACTCTATTAAAAGGAGGCCTTAATATCCCTTAGTTTCCAATAGGACCCCGCTGCCACGGGAGGGTAGGACAAAAGATGCCATGCAAGTTCTTTTCCATAAGCACGTATGACTATATTTGGAATACATGCCTACATTACATTGATGAACTGGAGCTAGTTCTGTGTCACCCTAGGTTATGACTGTTACATGATCGATCACATCCAGCATAATTCTCCATCACCGATCCATTGCCTACGAGCTTTCCATATATTGTTTTTCGCTTATGTACTTTTCCGCTGCTATTGTTACAATCACTATAAAACACCAAAAATATTACTTTTGCCACTGTTACCTTTTACCACTCTTACCACTACTATCATATTACTTTGCTACTAAATACCTTTTCTGCAGATATTAAGTTTCCAGGTGTGGTTGAATTGACAACTCAGCTGCTAATACTTGAAAATATTCTTTGGCTCCCCTTGTGTCGAATCAATAAATTTGGGTTGCGTACTCTACCCCCGAAAACTGTTGCGATCCCCTATACTTGCGGGTTATCAAGACTATTTTCTGGCGCCATTGCCGGGGAGCATATCTCTATTCTTTGAGTCACTTGGGATTTATATCTGCTTATCATTATGAAGAACTTGAAAGATCCAAGAACCAAGATTTATCCCTCAACTTCGAGGGGAGGCAAGGAACTGCCATCTAGCTCTGCACTTGATTCACCTTCTGTTTTGAGTAAACTTGCGACACCTAGACCTGCTTCTGCTATTAATTCTGATATGTCGCATGTTATTGATGATGACACTTCTTCTATGCATGATACTTACGATGAAACTACTTCTATGCTTGATACTACTGTGCCACTTGGTGAATTTCTTGATGAACAACTTGCTAGGGATAGAGAGAATGAAATTATTGAAACTGATAATATTGATGAAAGTAATGATGAAGGTTCTCCCCCTAGATATGAATTGTTTGTTGTTCCTGAGGGTTCTATTATGGATGAAGAAACTGCTAGAGACTTTCTTGCTTGGAATGATAGGAGTGATCTTAGGAAACTATTAGCTAAGCTGAAACAAAAAACTTTGAATGCTAGAATGAAATATGATCCTGCTTATGCTACTTCACCTATCTTTGTTACTGATAAGGATTATGATTTCTCTGTTGATCCTGAGATAATTACTTTAGTTGAATCTGATCCTTTCTATGGCTATGAATCTAAAACTGTTGTGGCACATCTTACTAAATTAAATGATATAGCCGCCCTATTCACTAATGATGAGAAAACTCGCTATTATTATATCCTTAAATTATTTCTGTTCTCATTAAAGGGTGATGCTAATATATGGTTTAATTCTCTTGATCCTGGTTGTGTGCGTAGTCCCCAAGATATGATTTATTACTTCTCTGCTAAATATTTCCCCGCTCATAAGAAACAAGCTGCTTTAAGGGAAATATATAATTTTCTGCAAATTAAAGAAGAGAGTCTCCCACAAGCTTGGGGGAGGCTTCTCCAATTACTTAATGCTTTGCCTGATCATCCTCTCAAGAAAAATGAGATACTTGATATCTTTTATAATGGACTAACCAATGCTTCCAGAGACCACCTGGATAGTTGTGTTGGTTGTGTTTTCAGGAAAAGAACTGTTGATGAAGCTGAAATTTTATTGAATAATATGTTCACTAATGAAAATAATTGGACACTTCCTAATCCAATCCCTGATCCAACTCCTGAGCCAACTCCGAAGAAAAGGGGTATTCTATTTCTCAGTACTGAAGATATGCAAGAGGCAAAGAAATCTATGAAAGAAAAAGGTATTAAAGCTGAAAATGTTAAGAATTTACCTCCTATTGAAGAAATACATGGTCTTAATTTACCGCCTGTTAAAGAAATACATGGTCTTGATAACCCGACACAGGTAGTAAAGATAATTTTTCTCTATAGATATGATAAAGCTGAAATCCCTCCTACTAAGTTTGCTAGCCAATGCTTAGACGAGTTTGATAACTTTATGGTTAAGCAAGAAGATTTTAATGCTTATGTTGGTAGACAATTGAAACATAATGCTTATATGATTGAACACTTGAGTGATTATATGGCTAATGTTAAAGGTGAACTAAAACTTATTAGTAAACATGCTTCTATGGTTACCACTCAAGTAGAACAAGTACTTAAAGCTCAGAATGATTTGCTCAATGAATTAAATAATAAGAATGATAATGTTGTTAGAGTTATGACTAGAGGTGGTAAAATGACTCAGGATCCTTTGTATCCTGAGGGCCACCCTAAGAGAATTGATCAAGATTCTCAGAGAACTACTATAGATGCACCTAGTCCTTTTAAGAGGAAGAAAAAGAAAAATGATAAGACTTTGCATGCTTCTAGTGAACTTGTTATTGACACACCTAAGAATACCAATGATATTTCTATTTCTGATGCTGAAACACAATCTGGTAGTGAACATGAACCTAGTGATAATATTAATGATGATGTTCATGTTGATGCTCAACCTAGCAATGATAATGATGTAGAGATTGAACCTGCTGTTGATCTTGATAACCCACAATTAAAGAATCAACGTTATGATAATAGAGACTTTGTTGCTAGGAAGCACGGTAAAGAAAGAGAACCATGGGTTCAGAAACCCATGCCTTTTCCTCCCAAACCATCCAACAAAAAGGATGATGAGGATTTTGAGCGCTTTGCTGAAATGATTAGACCTATCTTTTTGTGTATGTGTTTGACTGATATGCTTAAAATGAATCCTTATGCTAAATATATGAAGGATATTGTTACAAATAAAAGAAAGATACCGGAAGCTGAAATTTCCACCATGCTTGCTAATTATACTTTTAAGGGTGGAATACCAAAGAAACTAGGAGATCACGGAGTACCAACTATACCATGCTCCATTAAAAGAAACTATGTTAAAACTGCTTTATGTGATCTTGGAGCTGGTGTTAGTGTTATGCCTCTCTCTTTATACCGTAGACTTGATTTGAATAAGTTGACACCTACTGAAATATCTTTGCAAATGGCTGATAAATCAACTGCTATACCTGTCGGTATTTGTGAGGATGTGCCTGTTGTGGTTGCAAACGTCACTATTTTAACGGACTTTGTTGTTCTTGATATTCCCGAGGACGATAGTATGTCTATTATTCTTGGAAGACCCTTTTTGAATATTGCAGGGGCTGTTATTGATTGCACCAAAGGCAATGTCACTTTTCATGTTAATGGTAATGAGCGTACGGTACACTTTCCGAGGAAACAACCTCAAGTCCACAGTATCAATTCTATTGGAAATTTTCAACTATTACTATTGGAGGTTTTGAATTTCCTCTTCCTACTATCAAGAAGAAATATGATATTCTTATTGTTGGGGACATGCATATCCCCATTGAGGTAACCTAGTGTTATTCGAAAATTCTCCGGTTTCATGCAATTCAGAATGAGTTTGTTAACAAGACTTGATCAACCTTGTTAGTGGATTCCTTTTGATTAGCATGAGATGGATGAATTTAGAAAACACAACTCTTTGTACCCTCTTTTTACTTTACGTTATTTATATTAAACTAGCAAACATGCCCGTGCGTTGCAACGGGAGAAAACACACATGCTTCAAGCATAATAAGCACAATTAAAGACCCCTCCACTGGTCCACCTTATCTATTTCAACATAGCCCTCATCATTATTGTCGCTTATCCTTCGTCACACCTTCGCCGACCATGATCCGGTGTCTACCTAATCACAATGCGTCCTGGCCAATCCCAAAGTGATTATCTCGGCCACTTCCTAAACCTTAAACCCAAGAACACCTGCCATTGAACAACATCATCGCAAGAATAGTTTGAAAACTAACCTCATCGAGCTGGGTGTGATGGCTGCCCTTCCCGAGGTACGGCTTACACCTAGCGCACACACCATCTTTGACACGCCCACTCATTTAAAATTGTATATTTGTTTTCGGAATGCATCAAAATTATTTTTAAAACACACAAATATTTTTAAAATCACATGAACTTTTTAAAGAGCATGATTTTTTTAAAATTACAAAAATCTTTTTAAGCATGTGAACACTTCTTAGAGTTACATGCTTTTTAGAAAATGGTGAACATTTTTCAATACATGAATACTTTTCTTAAAACTACATAAACATTCTAAAATTGATGAACCGTTTTTGAGAACTACATGACATTCTTTAAAAGGCACAAACACATAAAATTGGAACGTGCGTAAAAAAAAATTTGGTGTGTAGCAAGTGGTCAGATTGCATGTACGCCCGCCTAATTTATTTCCCTTGATATAGTGAACTGGGAGGAGAGCTATTCTTGAAGATTTCTCTGGTCGCTTCGAGAGCCTGTGTATTTTTTCTCATCTGTGATTATGTGGAGCAGTGCTCAGAAAAAAAGAAATGAAGGGGAGCAAGTACCATCAAATCTAAATCCTGAGCGAAGCAAGTCGTACAGGGAGTGGCTCCATTGACGGGCACATAGCATGGCCACCAGCGCGCTAGCCGAGCACGAGAGATCTCGCAGCGCTAGGTCACCCGACTCTCCTCTACCCGCACAACCCTGCTGAGCTCCCCCGCTCATCTGCCGATGCTCGGAGGTCCTTCCGGCGCATCCCTGCTCCTTGCCATGCTCTGGACGCGCACGTGATGGGTTCGTCCGATTCTCCGCCCGCGCATCCTTGCGAGCTGATTGTACATGGATCTCAGTTCTCCTTTTAATCCTGATTGTACATGGATATCTTATTCCTTCTTTAGTACATTCCTTTCTGATCATCTTCTCTAAGCAAACGGGTCCTCACCCTTCGCATTGATCCTTGAGGCCACTTATTAATTTTAATTCACAAAAAAATATAAATTGGTGGAATAAGATGTAAGGGACCAAGGTGGGATTATTCCATAGACAAATAAATTCAGTTTTATACATACAACATAGAGGTAGCTCAGTGGACAGAAGTCTTTGGGATTAGACTAACTTCATGAGTTTGATCCATGAAAGCGTCACCTGTTTATTTTTATTATTATTTTTCACTCTTCGGGCTGGAATACCATGGCTGGGTTGCACTGGAAATCTGGACGAAATAAGGAACCTAGGCCCAATGCAGTGGCTGGCCCAGATAGAAAAGACGTACGAAGAAGGGGACAGGGTTTACGTACAGAAAAAATTGAGCGATGGACGGACGAACCAAATTACAACGGACTAAATTATGGTGGTAAGAAGTGTTAGTCCTTTTATTAGTAGGTATAGATAAAGCAAAAATAGTAATTTATATCTGTTTTCTGAATTATCCATGCAATAAAAAATACCCCGAAAATAAAAGTTCTCCAAATGCCCTGAAATTTAAATATGATTTTTTTCTGGAATATTTGAGAATATCTGGCACTGAGAACACAGCAGGGGGAGCAAGCACCTGGCCACGACGGTCCAGGGCGCGCCCACCTGCCTCGTGGGCCCATGGTAGCTCCCCTCCACTTATTCCAGCTACCACACACTCCTTCCTCACAAAAACATCACTAGCCAGCTCAAACTCGAGCCCAAGCTCATCTTGCTGCCATTTTCGATCTCCTTGCTCAAGGCTCCATTCACAAAACTGCTTTGGGGGATTGTTCTTTGGTATGTGGCTCCTCCAATGGTCCAATTAGTTTTTGTTCTAGTGTTTTATTCATTGCAAATTTTTGCTGCTTAGGTGACCCTGTTCTTGAGCTTGCATGTCAAATTTATATGGTCAAAAGTAGTTTTAATGCATGATATATCCTCTAGGCACTTGTGGGAGTAGTTGCTATCAATTTTGTTGAGCTTGGTTCACTTTTATATTGAAGTTACTAAAATTTCAGAAATTTTTTAAAGGAAGAAATATGTTTAGGAAAATGTACCAAGGTGGTCCTTCAAGGAAGCAAGGACCCAGGCTCACAATACGCGATGCCGATGATGAACCACCGAGGGAAGCTCAGGTGTGGACTTGTGAATGGCCGTCAGAGGACTTTATGGATCGAGCAAGAATCAAGGAATAATTTAACGCGTATGTGCGTAATGCCGATCTTGAGAGCTTCGAGGCAGATAAGTGCCGCCAATACCACTATCCCACTGATTCCTTTGTGAGAAGGTTTAAATTTTCAGCATCACACAATTCTCAAACTGTCCTATTTGATCTTTATGAAAATTCTTATACTACGGACATAGAGGATTTTAATACTTCTTGCAAACTTCCACAATGGGGCAGCACTAGTGAGCCTCGCAAATCTGAGTTTAGAGATTTTCTTGCTAGTATAACTGTGGGGGAATCTAGAGATATAACACAAGCTACCATAGGGAGCATTCATTTTCCTGCTATACATTATTTTGCTCTCTTCATAGGTAGGTGCATAAATGGTAAGGATGAAGCATGTCACATGTGTGTCCCTGACCTCAGTGTTCTCACGAGTGTTGTATTACGAGATAAACATTATAATTTGGGAGCCATTGTTGCACGTAGGTTGCATAATAATAGATTTAATGGAGATTTCTTTGGTGGAATTTATGCAGCCCGTCTAGCTAATTTTATTGATATACCCATACGTGGGTATGATATTGAGTTGCTTCTTGTTTATTTAGATTATGAGGCTATGGTTTGTCATCAGTTTGTTGAGAGGCATCACCCACCACCGCCGAGCGCCACATATGACAGACGGACCCGGGGTCCTGGGGCGTGGACCGGTCCGCCATGGGGCGGATGCGCGACACGTAGGCGAGGGGAGATCCAACCGCCATGAGAGTGATGGAGCTAGGGTTTCTGGGGGCGCCGCGGGTATAAAGCATACGACAGCCACCCCTTCCCCCATTTTGGATCTCGATGAGGGGCTCGCCCACTTCTGGAGCACTCCGCCTCTCGCCAGATATAGGGTTCATCCAAGCTTTGCCTGGTGGGATGGCAAAATCCATGGCGACCTGCGTTCCTTTGCTCAAGTAGTTGCCTCTCAATCCCCCACAAATCCCCTTGCTAGATCCAAAGAGAAGCCGCCTGTTAGATCTTTCGCGAATCCTGCTGCTAGATCCAAAGAGAAGCCGCATGTTGAGCTGAGAGGGGATGGATTTGGTCCGGGCCGCCAGGGGCGCGGCGCTGGGCGTTTCGATCGTGGCCGCGGCCGCGGCTTCGACTCCCATGTCTGGAAGCGCAAGACGGAGATGGGGAGCTCCTCCACCACCAACGACAAGTGGGAAGAGGCGGCCGGCGGCCTACAGGCGAACCGAACCCGGCAGTCCCGATGGGATGGGGATGGCGGTGACTTGCAGGACTCTCAGGAGCCGGCGGCGACCGAGGGGCAGCAGGCACCTCCTTCCCACCGTCAAGAGATGCGTGGTGGTGACACCGGAAGCGACAAGGCTCACCGCGCCTTCGACAAGAACAACACCGCTGTTGCTAACTGCGAGTACTCCTCCTCTGGTACTGTCGCTCCCCCTTGTGATGCTTGTCACATCTGCCATCTACCTGGGCATTTCACTGTTAGATGTCCTCAGGCTTTCTGTGAGAGATGTAAGAAGAAAGGCCATCTGTCTTTTGTCTGCAATGAGTTCTTCCCTTGGGATCACACACCTGTGATGTGTGCCTTTCAAACTAAGGGTCAGGGTTTCTTTTACATTCCTGATTATAGCATGGATAGGCAGAGTAGGGAAAATATTTTCAATATTGTTGTCACCATTACTGATGGCTCTGCTTAGACCAAAGATATTGAGCACGAGTTGAGTGTGTACGTTGGTCAGGGATGGCGTTGCTCTGCTAGATTCTTTGCTCCACAAAAGTTTGTCATGAGGATGCCGAACCCTAGAGAGGTTGACAGAGCTCTTTTTGTTGAAAATATTAAGTTGAAAAGGTGTGGGGTTAGTGTCAAGTTTTCTCCTTGGTCTGAGGATATTGATTCTGCGGGACTGTTAGAGATTGCCTGGGTTAAGATTGGAAAAATTCCACCCAACAAGAGATGCGATAAAACTGTAGCTTATGTGGGAGGGCTAGTTGGGATTACCCTGGAAGTTGATATGTCAACTATAAATCATCCCTCTTCTGTCAGAGCTAAAATCGGCTGTAGACTGATAGCTCAACTTCCTACCACTGCTGAAGGGGTGCTTGCAGGACGCTTCTACAGGTTTACCTATGAGGTTGAGGAGGTTTTGGTCAAAAATCATGTGGATGCAGAAACTTTTGATCCTATTCCTGATGAAAGGACCAAGCCAGATCAAACTCCTAAGAGGAAATGTACTGAACAAGAGAAGGGGATGTCGCAGCCTGAGTCTGCTGGGCGTGGCAATATTGGGGGTTCCTATCGTGGTGGCAAGGCCTGTCGCCTGCTATATAATGATAAACAGGGATCTCCTTCTACTGAAAGTGATGGGGATAATTCTCTGCTTATTGAAACATTGCAGAGAAAAATTGAGGAGAAAATGAAGGAAGGTGACGTAGATTCTTCTAACTGGATTGTCCCCAGGAATCCTGTTGTCATGGAGAATGCTGCTCGAGATATTCAGGTGAACAAAGCCATACATAATAAATTTGCTTCACCCTGTCAGACCAATTCTAACCCTTATCATATTGTGGAGGTAACTGGTGAGGTGGACCCTGGGCTAAAGACTTCATGCAGCTATGTGGTACAACTCCCATCCTTTGAAAGCATTGAAGAGATCATTCTCACTCCTCCGCTAGCACCCGAAGCCCCACTGAGATTCAGCAAGCGTAACATCTCTGGAGTGCAGGACAAGGTGGAGGACAAGGCCAAGAAAATGGCTAGTAAGAAAAATCTGGAAGGTAATAATACTCCTGCTTTCAAAAATTCTTTTGATGTGCTTTCTGATAATGAGTTGATTAGCAGAGCTAATAAGATAGGGGTAGAAATACCCAATGATGATTCCGTTGTTGTTGACATTATTAGAGAGCTTGAATGCGCCCGAAAAGAATGAGAAGATAAAAAAGAAGATAATAATACTGAAAAAGAGCAGGATAACTTGATTGTGACAGATGGTTTGGGCAGAGAAACCCCTGTGAATTTAGAATGGTTAGACCAGGAAGAACATATTTATGAGCGTGTTTCTTCTGTTAAACCTAAGAAGAAAAAACATAGTAAATCTAATGTCAAAATTCCTAGGCCTGTGACTAGGAGTCAGAAAAGAAATAATGCTGAGAAATATTTGTTATGTAACCCTGCCCCGTCTACTGGTAGGGTTACTCGGGCCAAATTCCACAAAAAAACATTCCAAATGAGAGGGCTCATTTGGAACTGTTGAGGGGTGGGCAAGAAAGGGATGGCCACCTGCCTCTCAGACATGATT
Source organism: Triticum aestivum (assembly GCF_018294505.1). NCBI lineage: Eukaryota > Viridiplantae > Streptophyta > Magnoliopsida > Poales > Poaceae > Triticum > Triticum aestivum. Next base: position 659,141,204 of record NC_057797.1, read on the forward strand.
AGTGACCATTCCCTTGACTTCCTGGGTCTGCAAGAAACTATAAAGAAAGAGTTCACACCTAAGTGCTTGAGAAGAATTGATCCCTTTGACATATTCCAGTTGAATTGTGTGCCTTCTATGGGCAAATCTGGGGGCATTTTATGTGGTGTGAGGATAGATACTTTTGATATAGTATCCTGTGCTAAGGGCAAATATGTGTTGCAACTAGTGTTGTATGACAAAAAGAAAAAATACAGTGGGGTTTGCTGGTAGTTTATGGATCGGCACATGATGAGTTCAAAAATGAATTCCTGGTTGAGCTAGCATCCTTTTATAGTGGCATGACCGTGCCCTACATAGTGGGGGGAGACTTTAATATCTTGAGACATTCGGGAGAGAAGAATAAGAATATGGTGAACAACAAAGCCACTGGCCTATTTAACTCCATTATCAATACACTAGCTCTTAGGGAAATTCATATCAGTGAGGGGAAATATACCTGGACCAACAACCAGACTCATCCCACACTAGAAAAACTAGACCGAATCCTTATGTCTGAATGCTGGGAATAAATCTTCCCACTGGTCTCTGTGAGGAAATTAGTTCGGGAGATTTCTGATCATAACCCACTTCTGTTGTCCTCCGGGGAAGAGGGACGCGAAGCCCCGAAACCCCGTGAATTTCATTTTAATCTGTCCTGGATCAATGATGACAAGTTCCTGCCCACTGTGAGGAGAATATGGGCTAGGAATGTTGCTTCATCAGATCCAATTGATGTCCTGAATATCAAGCTGAAAAGATTCAAAATATATTTTAAAGGTTGGGGTTCGGATAAGTATGGTCACGATAAGAAAAGGAAAGAGGACTTACGTATGGAACTAGCTATGCTTGAGGAACTGGAAGAAGAAGATATGTTGCCTCCTGACTTATATAGTAGGAAAATGGATATCAACGCTGAGCTCTATGAGCTCCTGGTAAATGAGGAAATATTTTGGCTTCAACAGTCTCATGAGCGCTGGCTGCTCAAAGGAGACTTGAATACTGACTATTATCACAAGATTGCTAATGGGCGGAAACATAAAAATACAATCCAATCACTTAAAATGGGAGAAACATTGATTGAAGGCACGAACAATTTGATTGCACATGCCATTGAGTTTTACAAAGAATTGTTCGGACCAGCCCCTAGTAACCAGATTCATCTTGATCCGGGAACTTGGTCGCCTGAGGAGAAATTAGACAAAAATGATAATAAGGATCTTTGCCGAGAATTTACAGAACAGGAGGTCAAAGACGCTCTATTTGATATGGCCCCTAATAGAGCCCCTGGACCCGATAATATCCCTGCTAAGTTCTATCAGGTGTGATGGGATATAGTTAAAGATGACATTATGGCCCTTTTAAAGCCTTCCACCAGGGGACACTGGATGTTCAGAGACTTAATTTTGGAGTTATTACTCTGCTCCCTAAAGTTTCTGGAGCCGAGAAAAATCCAGCAATATAGGCCTATTTGCTTGTTGAGATGCCCATATAAGTTGATCACCAAAGTCCTTGACCGAAGAGTTGCTATATATGCAAACAAACTCATTAGCCCTACTAACGCATTTGTAAAAGGGAGAAATATCATGGACAGTGTCCAATCCCTCCATGAAATTCTTAACTACACTTATGTTAAGAAGAAAGTGGGAATTGTCCTTAAGTTGGACTTTGAAAAAGCCTATGATAAGGTGAATTGGGACTTTCTCCTAGAATGCCACAAGATGCGGGGCTTTGATAATACTTGGTGCGGATGGATTGAACAAATAGTGCATAATTGCATAGTTAGCATCAAGCTTAATGGTAGTGTTGGGCCGTATTTTCAAGGCAAAAAAGGGTAAGGCAGGGGGACCCACACTCTCCTTTCCTGTTCAATCTAGCAGTTGAATGCCTCACTAAAATGATCAAAAATGCACAAAAACAAACTTATTGTGGGCTTAGCTGCCGACCTTATTCCTGATGGGGTGGCGGTCCTGCAATATGCGGATGATACAATCATTTGTGTTGAAGATGATGTTGATAAGGTTGTCAACCTGAAGTTGCTGCTATATATGTTTGAAATGATGTCTGGCCTGAAAGTTAACTTTCAGAAAAGTGAGATTCTCACTATGGGTGGAGATGAAAGTGTGGTGAATAAATATGCAGAAATCTTTAACTGTGAGGTTGGCAGCTTCCCACTCAAATACTTGGGGATGCCTGTGAGCTATGCTAATCTAAAAACTTCCGATTGGGAGCTTATTGTTGGTAAAAATACCTAAAGAGGTTCGAGGCCTGGATCGGCAACGCTGCCTCAATGGGGGGGAGGCACACTCTGCTTGATTCTGTCGTCACACAGATCTCTCTCTACCACATGTCTATGTGGCTCATGAATAAAACTTTCATTGAGAGGCTAGATAAACACAGACGCATGTTCTTTTGGCAAGGTTGCAACAAAAAAAGGAGATACTATCTTGTTAAGTGGAGCAAAATATGTAGATCCAAAGACAAAGGGGGGTTAGGTATAAAATATCTTAGAAAGCAAAATATTAGTCTCATGGTTAAATGGTGGTGGAAGTTAGAGACACAAAACGGGCTATGGCAGGATATAGTCCGGGCCAGGTATCTTCGCAACACCTCTGTTGCTGAAGTTTCTCCCAAACTCTCCGACTCGCCCTGTTGGAAATCCTTGCTCAAGATTAAAAACATATATATGATGGGCAGAAAGATTGAAACTAGTGCTGGGAACTTGATTAGACTGTGGAAAGATCCAATAAATGGGCTGATCCCATTTCAGGATCAATATTTGCGCTTGTTTGAGATCTGCAATTACCCAATGAGTACCCTGGACAAAAGAGATAGACTTCATGATGCCTCTATGTTCAGACGTAGGCTTACCCCTGAGTTGTCCAAATAGTGGGAAGATATGCGTGTTGTAGTTAATAGAATTCCCCTTGATGAGAGGAGTGATCGTATCTTTTGGGGACTCAACCAGAATGGCAAGTTCACCACTAAGTCAGTGTATAAGATGTTGGAGAAACCTCTAAGTGGGTGCCATTATAGATGGATTTGGAAAACCAAGATCCCTCTTAAAATCAAAATCTTTCTATGGCAGATGTTGCAAGACGCAGTCCTTACTAGGCAAGTTATGAGCAAATGGAAATGGACAGGGAATCCCTGATGCTCTTTTTGCAAACATGTGGAAACGGTGCAACACCTGTTCTTTACTTCTCCTGTGGCCAGAATTGTCTGGCGATCTATTGGAGTAGTTCTTGGCACTGATAGATGTCCGTCGAACTACTGGCAATACTTCGTGTGGTGCCACGAATTCCTTCCTGGGAAGCAAAAGTTTTATACAGTGGGCTTAGCAGCCGTATGTTGGGCCATTTGGCTGGCACGCAATCGAGCTACTTTTGAAAAGAAACAAATCAAGACTCCTTTTGAGATTGTGTTTTCTCTATGCTCTTTTCTACTTTACTGGACAGGGCTACAACAAGGAAAGGACGCCAAGGAGCTTCGCACTGGAGCTGAGATGATCAGGACTGGCACAATGCAGCTGATGAAGATGTGTGGTGCTGCCAAGCAACCAATCCAAGGTGCTTGATGTTCTCTGAAGATGTGCTGGATGAGGAGATGACGGGCGCGCGATTTCGATACTGCTTCCCCCCGGAGAAGATTGTTTTCCGTCTACTTGGAATGCGACTGTGTTTTGATACTTGATCTGATCTTTTGAGAATGTAATAGGATAGATGTAATGTCATGCTATCCAGGCTTTCGCCCCATGATACTCATTTCGACGGCGAGCGGGTATGGTGGGTTTTCTGGTAGTGCTAGAACTCGCTATACCTCTTTCCCTCCTCCTGTCCTTCTCGCTTGAACTGGTTGTATTTCCGTTCTTTGCAATGGAAAGGGGTAAAGCCCGGTTCAAAAAAATCAGTTTGTTGAGAGGAACGATCAGTTTCTCAAGTACCGACTAATCTTTGACAGACGACGCACCTATCACGACGCTCTCCCTGCTCCTACTTTTTTTGACTTTCAGGCAAAGGGGAGATATGTTATAACTAGGGAGGAGGCGACCGAGTACGAGAGGAGGGCAGGGACAGCTCGCCTCCAAGCTGCAGCTCATCAGGCAATTGCCGCTGCATCTCAGTATGACCCCAGCTACAACTTTGGATATCCGCCAGGCCAGCCGTGGCCATAGACTAACTTAGGCCAAAAGCCTAAGCTTGGGGGGTATGTATTTCTCACCGACATTACATTCATGTTCACACACTCATGCTAGTTGTCGGTGCTCATACTTTTTCACTGTAATATCCATGCTAGTTTATTTTCCTTTTTATGCTTTCTTCTTGTGTGTTTAATAAACCTTAATAAAAAACAAAAAAAATTAGTTGTCGCTTTTTAGCTAGTTTACTTTCCATGAATGTAGTGGTAGTAATTAAAAAGAAAACCTAAAAAGATTTCTTGTTCTTCTTTTGCTTGTTGGGAGCTTTCCCGTGTAAATAGTTTTACTTCTTTTCTTTTCTTTGGGGCTCGATAGGAGAAGACCATGATTAAAATGTTGAGTGGCTCTCATATACATTATTGTTGATCTAACCAAGAGCCCATATTACTTTGTCTTCTCTCTTGAATTGAATGCTTGCAGATTCCGGCTTAGTCCAATTCACGTGCACTATTATTATTATCCACACTATTCAGACGTGCAAGTGAATAGCAATAATGATGATCATATGATGAACTTATTGAGATGAGAAAAGATGGTATGAACCCGACCTCTCTTGTTTTTGTAAATATGATTAGTTCATCGTTCCTGATTCAGCCTATTATGAATAAACATGTTTGCAATGACAATTAGAGATTATAGTTGCTTCTGCCATGCTTAATTAGCTAGGAGCTTATAATGGTTTACCTTGCGTGCCAACATGCTATTAAAATGGTTGTGATGTGGTATGATAGGGTGGTATCCTCTTTTCAATGATTCGAGTGGCTTGACTTGGCACATGTTCACGCATGTAGTTGAAACAAAATCAACATAGCCTCTATGATATTTATGTTCATGGTGCATTATATTCTACTCATGCTTGCATTCGGTGTTGATTAATTTTAATGCATGTTCATGGCTGTTGTCGCTCTCTAGCTGGTCGCTTCCCAGTCTTTTTTCTAGCCTTCACTTGTACTAAGCGGGAATACTGCTTGTGCATCCAACTCCATAAACCCCAAAGTTATTCCATATGAGTCCACCATACCTACCTATATACGGTATCTACCTACCGTTCCAAGTAAATTTGTATGTGCCAAACTCTAAACCTTCAAATAAACATTCTGTTTTGTATGCTCGAATAGCTCATGTATCAACTAGGGCTGTCTGTATCTTCCATGTTAGGCAGGTTATTCTCAAGAGTGGACTCCGCTCCTCACTCATGACAAAGTGGCTGGTCACCGGGATGCCCAGTCCCATGCTTTATGCAAATCAAATCAAAATAACTGCAAACAAAACTCCCCCGGAACTCTTGTTAGTTGGAGGCACTCATTGTTTCGAGCAAGCCATGGATTGATGCTTGTTGGTGGAGGGGGGTATAAACTTTACCATTCTATTTGGGAACCGCCTATAATGTGTGTAGCATGGAAGATATCGAGATCTCTTGGTTGTTATGTTGACAATGAAAGTATACCGCTCAAAATATTATTCAGATCTATTTCAAAACCGAGCTCTCGCACCTCTACAAATCCCTGCTTCCCTCTGCGAAGGGCCTATCCCTTTACTTTTATGTTGAGTCATCATCCTCTTATTAAAAAGCACCAGTTGGAGAGCACCGCTGTCATTTGCATCCATTACTGTTAGTTAACATTGAGTATAACTTGACTGGATCTCTTTTGCCATGAATTACAATGTCTAGTCAGTCCTTGATCTTTAAAGGTGCTCTGCATTTATGTTTTGCAGTCTCAGAAAGGGCTAGCGAGATACCATCTTGTTATATCATATCATGATTGTTTTGAGGAAGTGTTGTCATCCCAGATTTATTATTATTGCTCGCTAGTTGATTATGTCATTGATATGAGTAAACATGAAATCTAAATGTTATTGTGAATATGGTTAGTTCATAATCTTTGCTGAAAACCTAAATGTTGGCTTCACATATTTACAACAACAAGAGCAAACAGAGTTTGTAAAAGTTTTTCTTCATCACTTTCAGTGTATCAGCTGAATTGCTTGAGGACAAGCAAAGGTTTAAGCTTGGGGGAGTTGATACGTCTCCATCGTATCTACTTTTCCAAACACTTTTGCCCTTGTTTTGGACTCTAACTTGCATGATTTGAATGGAACTAACCCGGACTGACGTCGTTTTCAGCAGAATTGCCATGGTGTTATTTCTGTGCAGAAATAGAAGTTCTCGAACTGACCTGAAAATCAACGGAGAATTATTTTGGAATATATAAAAATACTGGAAGGAAGATCCACGTCAGGGGGGCCTCCACCTGTCCACGAGGGTGGGGGCGCCCCCCCCCTCCCCCCGCGCGCCTCGTGAGCCCCCTGGTGCTCCACCGACCTCAACCCTGACTCCATATATTCACTTTCGGGGAGGAAAAACCAAGGAGAAGGAATCATCGCGTTTTACGATACGGAGCCGCCGCCAAGCCCTAAACTCTCTTGGGAGGGCTGATCTGGAGTCCGTTCGGGGCTCCGGAGAGGGGAATCCGTCGCCATTGTCATCATCAACCTTCCTCCATCACCAATTTCATGATGCTCACCGCCGTGTGTGAGTAATTCCATCGTAGACTTGCTGGACGGTGATGGGTTGGATGAGATTTATCATGTAATCGAGTTAGTTTTGTTAGGGTTTGATCCCTAGTATCCAGAGATTGATGTTCCTATGACTTTTCTATGCTTAATGCTTGTCACTAGGGCCCGAGTGCCATGATTTCAGATCTGAACCTATTATGTTTTCATCAATATATGGGAGTTCTTGATCCTATCTTGCAAGTCTATAGTCACCTACTATGTGTTATGATCCGGCAACCCCGAAGTGATAATAGTCAGGACCACTCCCGGTGATGACCGTAGTTTGAGGAGTTCATGTATTCACTATGTGTTAATGCTTTGGTTCGGTACTCTATTAAAAGGAGGCCTTAATATCCCTTAGTTTCCAATAGGACCCTGCTGCCACGGGAGGGTAGGACAAAAGATGCCATGCAAGTTCTTTTCCATAAGCATGTATGAATATATTTGGAATACATGCCTACATTACATTGATGAACTGGAGCTAGTTCTGTGTCACCCTAGGTTATGACTGTTACATGATCGATCGCATCCAGCATAATTCTCCATCAATGATCCATTGCCTACGAGCTTTCCATATATTGTTTTTCGCTTATTTACTTTTCCGCTGCTATTGTTACAATCACTATAAAACACAAAAAATATTACTTTTGCTACCGTTACCTTTTACCACCATTACCACTACTATCATATTACTTTGCTACTAAATACCTTGCTACAGATATTAAGTTTCCAGGTCAGGTTGAATTGACAACTCAGCTGCTAATACTTGAGAATATTCTTTGGCCCCCCTTGCGTCGAATCAATAAATTTGGGTTGAATACTCTACCCTCGAAAACTGTTGCGATCCCCTATACGTGTGGGTTATCAACCAACCGCCCAGCCACCGCTCAACCACCGCATTGAAACAGTAGGGAGTCACCCCCTGAGTGCGGTAGTCGTGCGGTACAGGACCGGTGCAACCGCTTGGCCTTGGGCGGCTAAGTCCTGAGCGGTAGAACCGCTCAGGGCACCGGTGGTACCGGTTAGCATGGAACGACCGGACCAACCGAGCCACCACCGCCCGAGTACCGCATCAAAACAGAGGTTGGACCAGTAGTTGGGTGGTGCTCGGCCGGAACAACCACCGCAGTCTTTGTTGAGCATGGTGGCAGTACCACCGCCCGGGAGCAGCAGTACAACCGTTCGATCAAGACTGGGTAAGCGCCAAGAGCCAGCGGTACAACCGCTCCAGCAAGCGGTACAGCTGCTAGGAAACCACATCAAGTAGAAAGATAAGAAGGGATGCACTCTCTCTTAAAACTAAGGAAGCAAGAGAGGGGTGAGGCATGTGTATGTGAAAAGATTCCCCAACTCCTTCCAATGTGGATTCCCTCTTGATAGTACGGGTTTCCTACGACCAAAAGGATAAAAGCGTAGAAACCTCGTCTTCGATCTTTTCCTTTCGAAGAGAATGACTAACCATTGTAAGTCTAATCACGGATAACCTGAAGCACTTAGCACACGGTTAGATCAACAGGGGGTTGTCATCATCATCCAAAACACAAAGTAGGGAAATGCCCTCACACCATTGTTTCCAACCCTGGCTCTTCCTCTTCATTGTCTTCCTCCACCTCATTTGCATCCTCGTCATCTGCATCCATCTCTTCCACACCCTCTTCTTCCTCAAACTGAGTTCTTTCTGGCGAAATTGCATCACTGTCGTCCTTGCTCGCTGCATCGTTGTTCAGATCAAAATCACCAACCACATTTCACGACCTTCTACAAACTCTTGTGTTAGAGGGGTGCTTACTTCTGCCATGGGCTGACTACTAGTCATGGTATCATAGATCCCTGGACTAGGTACAAAGTGACTAGGTACACTATGGCTACCTACTCCTGACCTGTGCATTACTGAATATGATATACTCTATGTGCCTCACTTATATCTTTTGAGCTAGGCAGTTGCTCTAGTACTTCACTTATATCTTTTAGAGCACAGCGATGGTTATATTTTAAAGAAATAGATATACTCTCATGCTTCACTTATATCACTTTGAGAGTTTGATAATAGTAATGGCAATATGCACAAGTTATGAAATTGGTCCTAATATGATAGGTATTCAAGAGGGATATAATACAAACTTTCATGTAGATTACTGAATATGATAAGTTTGATTCCTTGCAATAGTTTTGCAATATAAAGATGGTAATATGTGGGAGGTACTAGTGAATGATTGTGGTTTAGTAAGAATATTGGTGTTAAGGTTTGTAATTCCCAAAGCATGCACGTATAGTCTCTCGTTATGCTAAGAAGTTGCATCACAATTTACTATTGGGTGTCTTCCTTTGCGTGAAGGTCGGGGGCGTGATGGCTAACTCCCACCAACCTCCCCCTTAGGGGCATGCGTAGTACTACTTTGCTCCAAGGGGTAATAAACTTTTGCAATAAATATGTGAGTTATTTATGACTAATGTGAGTCCATGGATTATACGCACTCTCGCATTTTCGCCATTTGCTAGCCTCTCCAGTACTGTGCATTGCCCTTTCTCACATTGAAATGTGGTGCAAACTTCGCCGGTGCATCCAAACCCCGTGATATGATACGCTCTATCACACATAAGCCTCTTTATATGTTCCTCAAAACAGTCACCATACCTACTGGATACGCCTCCAACGTATCAATAATTTTTGCTTGTATCATGTTGTTATATTATCATTCTTGGATGTTTTACCAACATTTTATATCAACTTTATATTGTTTTTCGGGACTAACCTATTGACATAGTGCCCAATGCCAGTTGATGTTTTTTCTTGTTTTTTACTTAGCAAAAAATCAATATCAAACGGAGTCCAAATGCAGCGAAACTTTTTTGAGAATTTTAATGGACCATAAGGAACAACATGGGCCAAAGAAGTACCACAGGGGTGCCCCGAGGGGGGCACAACCCACCAGGGCGCGTCTGGGGGGCCAGGCACGCCCCAGTGGGTTGTGCCCACCTCAGTGGCCTCCCGCACCGCCTCTTCGCCCTATAAACTCTCAAATATTCCAAAAACCCTAGGGGAGTCGATAGATCAGAAGTTTCACCCCCGCAAGCCTTTGTACCCACGAAAACCAAATCTAGAACCCGTTCCGGCACTCCGTCGGAGGGGGAAATCATCACCGGTGGCTATCTTCATCATCCCAATAGCCACCATGATGAGGGGGAGTAGTCCACCCTTGGGGCTGAGGGTTTGTACCAGTAGCTATGTGTTTAATTTCTCTCTCTCTCTCTATCTCTCTCTCTCTCTCTCTCTCGTGTTCTTCAGATGTCACGCTCTTGATGTATCGCGGGCTTTGTTAATATAGTTGGATCATATGGTGTTTCCCCCTCTCTATCTTGTTGTGAATTGAGTTTTCCCTTTGAGATTCTGTTCTTATCGGATTGAATACTTTTATGGATTTGAGAACACTTCATGTATGTCTTGCTATGAATACCCGTGGTGACAATGGGGTACCAGACGGATTCACTTGATATATGTTTTGGCACTCAACTCGCGGATTCCCGAGGTCACATTTGGGTAATCTATGCATAGGGGTTGATGCATGTTCTTGAATGTGTTTCTCTGGTATAAATCTTGGGGCACTCTTTGAGGTTCTTTGTGTTGGATCGAGTATTATGAATCTGAAATTGTTTGATGCGTAACATATAATTAACTCATGGATACTTGTGGTGACATTGGAGTATCTAGGTGACATTATAGTTGGTTGATGCGTATCATATAATGTTATTTTAGTACAAACTCTTGGATAGATCGAACGGAAAGAATAACTTTGCATTATTTTAGTACGAACTCTTGAATAGATCTAACGGAAGGAATAACTTTAAAGTAGATTCGTACCCTACAAATAATTTCTTTTTATGTTCTCCGCTAGATAAGAACTTTGGAATGATTCTTCATCACATGTTGAGTGATGGTTATATGATCCAATTATATTAGCATTGTTGAGAAATTGCACTAGCGAAAGTATGGACCCTAGGCTTCATTTTCAAGCATTGCAATACCGTTTGTGCTGACTTTTGTTACTTGCTACCTTGTTGTTTTTTTGTTGTTACTATTACAAAAATAAATATCTACTATCGTTACTACACTTTTATCATCATCTCTTCGCCGAACTAGTGCACCTATGCAATTTTCCATTGTATTTCGTGTGTTGGGGACACAAGAGACTCTTTGTTATTTGGTTGCAGGGTTGTTTGAGAGAGACCATCTTCATCCTATGCCTCCCACGGATTGATAAAACTTAGGTCATCCACTTGAGGGGAAATTGCTACTGTCCTACAAAACTCTGCGCTTGGAGGCCCAACACGAGTCTACAAGAACAAGTTGTGTAGTAGACATCACTACTTATCATGACATTTCCATAGCCGTTTCGAGATATATTGCCATGCAACTTCCACTGCTCCGTTATTATGACACACATCATCATTGTAGTACTGCTTTGCATGATCATATAGCTAACATGGTATTCATGGCTCAACCAGCGTTCATCCTTTTTATACATATTATGCTAGTATCATTGTACATCCTGGTACACTGCCAGAGGAATCCATATAGTCATATTATGTTCTAGTATCGAGTTGTAATTTTGAGTTGTAAGTAAGTAGAAGTGTGATGGTCATCATTATTCATTATTAGAGCATTGTACAAAGTGAGGAAATAAAAAAATAAAAAAGAGGCCAATAAGAGCCCACCAAAAAATATAAATGAGAGAAAAAGAGAGAAGGGGCAATGTTACTATATTTTTTCCACACTTGTGCATCAAAGTAGCACCATATTTTTCATATAGAGAGTCTCCTATGTAGTCATTTTCATATAACTAGTGGGAATTTTGCATTATAGAACTTGTCTTGTGTATTCCAATGATGGGCTTCCTCAAATTCCCGAGGTCCTCTAGAGCATGCAAGTTGGATGCACACCCACTTAGTTTTCATTTTGAGCTTTCATACACTTATAGCTCTTAGTGCATCTGTTGCATGGCAATCCCCACTCCTCACATTGACATCAATTGGTGGGAATCTCCATAGCCCGTTGATTAGCCTCGTTAATGTGAGACTTTCTCCTTTTTGTCTTCTCCATATAATCTCTACCACCGTACTCTATTCCACCCATAGTGCTATATCCATGGCTTGCGCCTATGTATTGCATGGGGGTTGAAAAAGTTGAAGCACGTTAAAAAGTATGAACGAATTGCTTAGCTGACACTGGGGTAGTGCATGATTTATACTTTGTGTTAAGAAGATGGAGCATAACACTATATGATTTTATAGTGATAGCGTTCTTTAGCATTTTTATTTTGAAAGGCGTGATTGTTTATTGGTATGCCTGAGTATTGTTGTCTTTATATCAAATTATAGAATATTTCTTTAAATCATTCGGATCTAAATATTCATGCCATAAAAGAAAGATTACATGATGAACATGTCAGCATTTTTATTTTGAAAGGCATGATAGTTTATTGGTATGCCTAAGTATTGTTGTCTTTATCTCAAATTATAGACTATTGCTTTAAATCAGTCGGATCTAAATATTCATGCCATAAAAGAAAGATTACATGATGAACATGTTAGGTAGCATGCCACATCAAAAAAATCTGTTTTTATCAATTACCTACTCAAGGACGAGCCGGAATTAAGCTTGTAAATGCTTGATACGTCTCCAATGTATCTACAATTTTTTATTGTTCCATGCTATTATATTATCAATCTTGGATGTTTTATATGCAATTATATATATCATTTTTGGGACTAACCTATTACCTTAGTGCTAAGTGCCAGATGCTACTTTTTGCCTGTTTTTGGTTTCCCAGGAACTCAGTACCAAACAAAGTCCAAATGCTACAGAACTTTTTGAATATTTTTTTTCTTGACAAAAGAGACCCTAGAAGCTTCAAGAGGATACCAGACATGCAATGAGGAGACAACAAGGCACTTGGGCGCGCCTAGGGGGTAGGAGCACGCACGTACCATGTGGGCCACTCATGGCTCCGTCTGACCAAATTCCAGCTAAATAAATTCTCTAAAGTCGGGAGGCCAACAGAGAGCCACCCAAAATACTTTTTCCACCACCACAAGTTTCTGTTCCTTGGAGATCCCATCTAGAGTCCTTTTTCGATACTTTGCCAGAGGGGGATCAATCGCGGAGGGCCTCTACATCAGTTGTCGTGGATTTAACACGACAAATGCCCTAGTGAAAGGACTTAGGTGTGGATCCATTGCAGCTAGGTTGGCTTGAAGGGGTTGAACGGGACAAAGGACACAAGGAGTTTACCCAGGTTCGGCCCCTCGTAACGAGGTAAAAGCCTATGTCCTGCTTTTAGTTGTATTGCTTGAGTCTCGATTACAAGGGATCGAATACGCTTGACCTAGTTCTCGATTGATTGTTTCTTGAGTTAAGCCGCCGTCGGGTCTCACCTTTATATACACAGGTCGAGACCCAGAGGCTTACAGAGTCCCAAGCGGCTCACACAACATGATCGGCTCGTTTTCTAACTAATCAAGTCTTACAAAGCAAGTGTAGGATCGAAAGTAGGTCTGGAGGGGGGTGATTAGACTACTTGACCAAATAAAAATTTAGCCTTTTCCGAATTTGAAGTCTTGGAAGATTGTAGCAACTTAGCACAAGTCAAGCAATCAACCTACACATGCAATTCTAAGAGTGTAGCAGCGGAAAGTAAAACATTGCATATGAAAATAAAGGGAAGGGTTTGGAGAAGGCAAACGCAATGTATACACGGAGATTTTTTGCGTGGTTCTGATAGGTGGTGCTATCGTACATCCACGCTGATGGAGACTTCAACCCATGAAGGGTAACGGTTGCGTGAGTCTGATACGTCTCCAATGTATCTATAATATTTTTTATTGTTCCATGTTGTTTTATTATCAATCTTGGATGTTTTATAATCATTTTATAGTCATTTTTTGGTACTAACCTATTGACATAGTGCCAAGTGCCACTTGCTATTTTTTTCGTGTTTTTTACATCGCGGAATATCGATATTAAACGGAGTCCAAATGCCATGAAACTTTACGATGATTTTTTATGGGTCGGAAGGAAAGCAATGGGCCCTGGTTGCACCTGGGGGTGCCCCGAGGGGGGCACAACCCACCAGGGCATGCCAGGAGGCCCAGGCGCACCCTGGTGGGTTCTGCCCACCTCGGGTGCTCCCCAGACCGCCTCTTTGCTCTATAAATACCCAAATATTCCCAAAACCCTAGGGGAGTCGACGAAATATTCATCCAGCCGCCGGAGAGTCCAGAACAACCAGATCCAATCTAAACACCATCTTGGATGGGGTTCACCACCTCCATTGGTGCCTCTCCGATGATGCGTGAGTAGTTCTTTGTAGACCTTCGGGTCCGTAGTTAGTAGCTAGATGGCTTTCTCTCTCTCTCTCTCTCTTTCTCTCTCTCTCTCTCTCTCTCTCTGATTCTCAATACAATGGTCTCTTGGAGATGCATATGATGTAACTCTTTTGTGGTGTGTTTGTTGGGATCCGATGAACTTTGAGTTTATGCTCAGATCTATCTTTTTATATCCATGATAGTTATTTGAGTTTCTTTGATCTCTTATATGCATGATCTCTTTGATCTCTTATATCAATCTACTACAATTTACCTCACGTCCTTGCCAATTTCTGGCGCCGTTACCCGAAAGGGATTGACAACCCCTTTAACACGTCGGGTTGCGAGGTGTTGTTATTCGTGTGCAGGTGTTGTGTACGTTGTGTTGCTTGGTTCTCCTATTGGTTCGATACCTTGGTTTCATAACGTAGGCGAATACTCTACCGTTGATGTGCTACATCATCCCTCCCTCCGGGGAAATACCGACGTAGTTCTAGCTACCATCAAGGAGAATTTCAGGCGCCATTGTCGGGGAGGATCTTCAACATAACCAGGTTCCTAATCACAAATCTCATCTCCTTGCAATTTACATTATTTCCATTTGCCTCTCATTTTCCTCTCCCCAACTTCACAAAAAATTGTCGTTTTATTCGCTTCTCTTTTTCCGTTCGTCGTTTTCTTGTCGGATCTGTTTTTGAGTGCAATCTTGTTGGGTAGTCATCATGACTCAAGAGAACACCAAGTTATGTGATTTCTCAAATACCAAGAACAATTATTTTGCTGGAACTCCGCTTGCTCCTCCCGCCACTAGTGCGGAGACTTGTGATATTAATACTGCTTTGCTGAATCTTGTTATGAAAGACCAATTTTTCGGTACTCCTAATGAGGATGCCGCGTCCCATCTTAATACCTTCCTGGAATTATGCGATATACAAAAGAAAAAAGATGTGGACAATGATGTGGTCAAGATGAAATTATTTCCGTTCTCTTTGCGTGATTCTGCATAAATTTGGTTCTCTTCTTTGCCTCGTAATAGTATCGATTCTTGGATTAAGTGCCAAGATGATTTTATCACTAAGTATTTTCCTCCCGCAAAAATTATTTCCCTTAGAACCCAGATCATGAATTTCAAGCAACTTGAACATGAGCATGTTACACAATCTTGGGAAAGGATGAAAGTGATGCTAAGGAATTGCCCAATTCATGGGTTAAATCTTTGGATGATCATACAAAAAATTTATGCGGGGTTGAATTTTGTTTCTCATAATCTTTTAGATTCCGCCGCGGGTGGTACTTTTATGGAAATTACTTCAGGTGAAGCCACCAAATTTCTTGATAATATCATGACAAATCATTCCCATTGGCATACCGAAAGAGCTCCTACTAGTAAAAAGGTTAATTCGGTTGAAGAAATTTCTTCTTTGAGTGATAAAGTTGATGCTCTTATGAAATTGGTTGCTAGTAAAAGTGCTCCTATTGATTTTAATGATATGCCTTTGTCTACTTTGATTGAGCAAAATAGTTATGCCATTGATGTGAATTTTATCTCTCGCAATAATTTCAACAACAATGATTATAGGGAAAATTTTAATCCTGGGCATTTTCCTAGTAATTCCTCTAATAATTATGGTAATTCCTATGGAAATCAATCTTATAGTAATAATAGGAACACCTCTGATCTTGAGAATAATATTAAATAATTTATCAACACACAAAAAGTTTTCAACATGGAAAGAAGAAAAGTTGAATGAGATTGATGATTTGTCTAGAAGTGTTGATAGAATTGCTCATGATGTGGAAAATATCAAGATGAAAAATTTTGTGCCTAAAGTAGATGAATCAATTAAAGCTCTTTATGTTTCTATGGATGAAAGTAAGAAAAGAACTGCTATGCTTAGAGCTAAAGGAGAATTTTTAGAAAATGCTTTTTCTAGTGATTATTCTTGCAAAAGTGATGAAGATCTTAAAATTATCGGTGTTTCTTTTATTGATTCCTTGTTTAGTAAAGTTAAGAATGATGAAAAAGGGACTGGAGAAGAGTCAACTTTAGGTAGAAGGCGTCCCAATATTTCGAAGGGTGAAAATCTTGTTGAGAAAATTGATGAAAGTGGGTTTGGAGAGGTCAAAACTTTAGCTAGTGATGTGCCCACTCTTTTGGATTACAAAGACTTTAATTATGATAGTTGCTCTTTGATTGATTGTATTTCTTTGTTGCAATGCATGCTAAATTCACCCCATGCCTATGAAAAAAACAAAGCTTTTACTAAACATATTGTTGATGCTATGATGAAAGCTCTTGAATAAAAGTTCGAATTAGAAGTATCAATTCCTAGAAAATTTCATGATGAATGGGAACCTACTATCAAAGTCAAGATTAAAAATTATGAGTGTTTTGCTTTGTGTGACTTGGGTGCTAGTGTTTCTACAATTCCGAAATCTTTATGTGATGTGCTTAGTCTTACCGATCTTGAATCGTGTTCTTTGAATTTGCACTTGGCGGATTCTACTATTAAAAAGCCTATGGGAAGAATTAATGATGTTCTTATTCTTGCAAATAGGAATTATGTGCCCATAGATTTTATTGTTCTTGATATTAATTGCAATCCGTCTTGTCCAATTATTCTTGGTAGACCATTTTTACGCACTACTGGTGCCGTGATTGATATGAAAGAAGACAATATTAAGTTCCAATTTCCTTTGAGAAAGGGTATGGAACACTTTCCTAGAACTAGAATTAAGCCACCTTATGAATCAATCATGAGGGCATCTTATGGATCTCAAATCAAAGATGACAAAACTTAGATCCTTGCTTTATGCCTAGCTAAGGTTAAAGTATTTCTACCAGAACACGATGATTATCTAGATGTTTTCATCAAGACCGTGAAGGATGGTCGGTCGGCCATCACAAGGGGTTGGACTAGAGTCGTGCGTGCCTTCTGCATGGAGGAGGGCACAATATGGGCATTCCACTTCACCTTGTTCAACAACCAGAATATATTTCGCCTCTTTCTTTACCGTCTTTAATAGTACAGGTATACAACTGTGGTTCATCATTCTTTATTTGGTTCTTATGTAATTCTTGAACATATGTACCTATGAATCGAATAATGCATTGGTTGTTTGAACCTGATGGATATGAATAAAGTTGTAGCATCCATTCAAATTCAAATGCAAATCCGGTACAATTTGGATAAGCAGCAATTAAATTAGGGTGAAATTACGCTCTCCAGGTTGTTACGACATACACGGTTGGTAAAACACAAACGTTTGCGATATGCACCATACTCCGAGACAGTTCACAGAGAGGAAACGTGTGCAAGCATGCACATAGTTGCCGTTTACAAACCGTGTGCGATGTTAGACAATATCACAAACGGTGGGGCAAACTAAACGTTTGTGTTAGTTGCCTTATCGTACACGATTCGCAACCATGAACTGTTTCTGATGAAGTATGCATCGTAAACGTTGCACCACAGGATAGCGTGTGTGATAGTTGTGTTGGAAATATGCCCTAGAGGCAATAATAAAATGATTATTATATTTCTTTGTTCATGATAATTGTCTATTATTCATGCTATAATTGTATTATCCGGAAATCGTATTACATGTGTGAATACATAGACCACAATGTGTCCCTAGTGAGCCTCTAGTTGACTAG
This sequence comes from Triticum aestivum, assembly GCF_018294505.1. Classification (NCBI taxonomy): domain Eukaryota; kingdom Viridiplantae; phylum Streptophyta; class Magnoliopsida; order Poales; family Poaceae; genus Triticum; species Triticum aestivum. The sequence goes on from NC_057797.1 coordinate 659,158,996, forward strand.
CTCGTTGATCAATAGATAGTCATGGTTTCCTGGCTATGGACATGGGGATGTCATTGATAACGGGATCACATCATTAGGAGAATGATGTGATGGACAAGACCCAAACCTAAGCATAGCACAAAGATCGTGTAGTTCGTTTGCTGTAGCTTTCCTGGATGTCAAGTATCATTTCCTTAGACCATGAGATTGTGCAACTCCCGGATACCGTAGGAGTGCCTTCGGTGTGCCAAACGTCACAACGTAACTGGGTGACTATAAAGGTACATTACAGGTATCTCCGAAAGTGTCTGTTGGGTTGGCACGAATCAAGATTGGGATTTGTCACTCCGTATGACGGAGAGGTATCTCTGGGCCCACTCGAAAATGCATCATCATAATGAGCTCAATGTGATCAAGTGGTTGATCACGGGATCATGCATTACGGTACGAGTAAAGTGACTTGCCGGTAACGAGACTGAACAAGGTATTGGGATACCGACGATCGAGTCTCAGGCAAGTAACGTACCGATTGACAAAGGGAATTGAGTACGGGATTGATTAGGTCCTCGACATCGTGGTTCATCCGATGAGATCATCGAGGAACGTGTGGGAGCCAACATGGGTATCCAGATCCCGCTGTTGGTTATTGACCAGAGAGTTGTCTCGGTCATGTCTGCTTGTCTCCCGAACCCGTAGGGTCTACACACTTAAGGTTAGGTGACGCTAGGGTTGTATAGATATGAGTATGCAGTAATCTGAAAGTTGTTCGGAGTCCCGGATGAGATCCTGGACGTCATGAGGAGTTCCGGAATTGTCCGGAGGTGAAGAATTATATATAGGAAGTGTTGTTTCGGCCATCGGGAAAGTTTCGGGGTAACCGGTATTGTACCGGGACCACCGGATGGGTCCCGGGGGTCCACCGGGTGGGCCCATCCATCCCGAAGGGCCCCATGGGATGAAGTGGGGAGGGGAACCAGCCCATAGTGGGCTGGTGCGCCCCCCCCCCTTGGGCCCCCCATGCGCCTAGGGTTGGGAACCCTAGGGGAGGGGGCGCCTCCACTTGCCTTGGGGGTACTCCACCCCTTGGCCGCCGCCTCCCTTAGGAGATCCCATCTCCTAGGGCCGGCGCACCCCCTAGGGGGCCTATATAAAGGAGGGGAGGGAGGGCAGCAACACCTCAAGCCTTGGCGCCTCCCTCTCCCCTGCTACACCTCTCCCTCTCGCAGAAGCTCGGCGAAGCCCTGCTGCGATCACTGCTGCATCCACCACCACGCCGTCGTGCTGCTGGAGGTTCATCAACCTCTCCTTCCCCCTTGCTGGATCAAGAAGGAGGAGACGTCATCCGCTCCGTACGTGTGTTGAACGTGGAGGTGCCGTCCGTTCGGCACTTGGTCATCGGTGATTTGGATCACGGCGAGTACGACTCCATCATCCCCGTTCTCTTGAACGCTTCCGCTCGCGATCTACAAGGGTATGTAGATGCACTCTCCTCTCGTTGCTAGTTGACTCCATAGATTGATCTTGGTGAAACGTAGGAATTTTTTTTGTTTTCTGCTACGATCCCCAACAGTGGTATCAGAGCTAGGTCTATGCGTAGTTACTATGCACGAGTAGAACACAAAGTAGTTGTGGGCGTCGATATTGTCAATTTGCTTGCCGTTACTAGTCTTATCTTGATTCGGCGGCATCGTGGGATGAATCATCCCGGACCAACCTTACATGTACGCTTACGTGAGACCGGTTCCACCGACTGACATGCACTAGTTGCATAAGGTGGCTGGCGGGTGTCTGTCTCTCCCACTTTAGTCGGATCGGATTCGATGAACAGGGTCCTTATGAAGGGTAAATAGAAATTGGCAATTCATGTTGTGGTTTTGGCGTAGGTAAGAAACGTTCTTGCTAGAAACCTATAGCATCCACGTAAAAACTTGCAACAACAATTAGAGGACGTCTAACTTGTTTTTGCAGCAAGTGTTTTGTGATGTGATATGGCCAAAAGTTGTGATGAATGATGAATGATATATGTGATGTATGAGATTGATCATGTTCTTGTAATAGGGATCATGACTTGCATGTCGATGAGTATGACAACCGGCAGGAGCCATAGGAGTTGTCTTTATTTATTTATGACATGCGTGTCAACATAAACGTCATGTAATTACTTTACTTTATTGCTAAAGCGTTAGCCATAGTAGTAGAAGTAATAGTTGGCGAGCAACTTCATGGAGACACGATGATGGAGATCATGGTGTCATGCCGGTGACAAGATGATCATGGAGCCCCAAGATGGAGATCAAAGGAGCTATATGATATTGGCCATATCATGTCACTATTATTTGATTGCATGTGATGTTTATCATGTTTTTGCATCTTGTTTACTTAGAACGACGGTAGTAAATAAGATGATCCCTCATAATAATTTCAAGAAAGTGTTCCCCCTAACTGTGCGCCGTTGCGACAATTCATTGTTTCGAAGCACCACGTGATGATCGGGTGTGATAGATTCCAACGTTCACATACAACGGGTGTAAGACAGATTTACACACGCAATACACTTAGGTTGACTTGACGAGCCTAGCATGTACAGACATGGCCTTGGAACACAGAAGACCGAAAGGTCGAGCATGAGTCGTATAGAAGATACGATCAACATGAAGATGTTCACCGATGTTGACTAGTCCGTCTCACGTGATGATCGGACACGGCCTAGTCAACTCGGATCATGTTATACTTAGATGACTGGAGGGATGTCTATCTAAGTGGGAGTTCATTGAATAATTTGATTAGATGAACTTAATTATCATGAACTTAGTCTAAAATCTTTACAATATGTCTTGTAGATCAAATGGCCAGCGTTGTCCTTAATTTCAACGCGTTCCTAGAGAAAACCAAGCTGAAAGACGATGGCAGCAACTATACGGACTGGGTCCGGAACCTGAGGATCATCCTCATAGCTGCCAAGAAAGATTATGTCCTAGAAGCACCGCTAGGTGACGCACCCGTCCCACAAAACCAAGACGTTATGAACGCTTGGCAGACACGTGCTGATGATTACTCCCTCGTTCAGTGCGGCATGCTTTACAGCTTAGAACCGGGGCTCCAAAAGCATTTTGAGCGACACGGAGCATATGAGATGTTTGAAGAGCTGAAAATGGTTTTCCAAGCTCATGCCCGGGTCGAGAGATATGAAGTCTCCCACAAGTTCTTCAGCTGTAAGATGGAGGAAAATAGTTCTGTCAGTGAGCACATACTCAAAATGTCTGGGTTGCATAACCGCTTGACTCAGCTGGGAGTTAATCTCCCGAATGATGCGGTCATTGACAAAATCCTTCAGTCGCTTCCACCAAGCTACAAGAGCTTTGTGATGAACTTCAATATGCAGGGGATGGAAAAGACCATTCCTGAAGTATTTGCAATGTTGAAATCAGCAGAGGTAGAAGTCAAAAAGGAACATCAAGTGTTGATGGTGAATAAAACCAGTAAGTTTAAGAAAGGCAAGGGTAAGAAGAACTTCAAGAAGGAAGGCAAGGGAGTTGCCGCGCCCGGTAAGCAAGCTGTCAGGAAGAAGCCAAAGAATGGACCCAAGCCCAAGACTGAGTGCTTTTATTGCAAGGGAAGTGGTCACTGGAAGCGGAACTGCCCCAAATACTTAGCGGACAAGAAGGCTGGCATCACAAAAGGTATATGTGATATACATGTAATTGATGTGTACCTTACCAGTACTCGTAGTAGCTCCTGGGTATTTGATACCGGTGCGGTTGCTCACATTTGTAACTCAAAGCAGGAGCTGCGGAATAAGCGGAGACTAGCGAAGGACGAGGTGACAATGCGCGTCGGGAATCATTCCAAGGTCGATGTGATCGCCGTCGGCACGCTACCTCTACATTTACCTACGAGATTAGTTTTAAAACTCAATAATTGTTATTTAGTGCCAGCTTTGAGCATGAACATTGTATCAGGATCTCGTTTAATATGAGATGGCTACTCATTTAAATCCGAGAATAATGGTTCTTCTATTTATATGAGAGATATGTTTTATGGTCATGCTCCGATGGTGAATGGTTTATTCTTAATGAATCTCGAGCGTAATGCTACACTTATTCATAGTGTGAATACCAAAAGATGTAAGGTTGATAATGATAGTCCCACATACTTGTGGCACTGCCGCCTTGGTCACATAGGTGTCAAACGCATGAAGAAGCTCCATGCAGATGGACTTTTAGAGTCTCTTGATTATGAATCATTTGACACGTGCGAACCATGCCTCATGGGTAAAATGACCAAGACTCCATTCTTAGGAACAATGGAGTGAGCAACCAACTTATTGGAAATCATACATACTTATGTGTGCGGTCCAATGAGTGTTGAGGCTCGCGGTGGCTATCGTTATGTTCTCACCCTCACTGATGACTTGAGTAGATATGGGTATGTCTACTTAATGAAACACAAGTCTAAGACCTTTGAAAAGTTCAAGGAATTTCAGAGTGAGGTTGAAAATCAACATGACAGGAAAATCAAGTTCTTGCGATCAGATCGTGGGGGAGAATACTTGAGTCACGAATTTGGCACACACTTAAGAAAATGTGGAATAGTTTCGCAACTCACGCCGCCTGGAACACCTCAGCGTAATGGTGTGTCCGAACGTCGTAATCGCACTCTATTAGATATGGTGCGATCTATGATGTCTCTTACCGATTTACCGCTATCATTTTGGGGCTATGCTTTAGAGATTACCGCATTCACTTTAAATAGGGCTCCGTCGAAATCCATTGAGACGACACCGTATGAATTATGGTTTGGGAAGAAACCTAAGCTGTCGTTTCTAAAAGTTTGGGGATGCGATGCTTATGTCAAGAAACTTCAACCTGAAAAGCTCGAACCCAAGTCAGAGAAATGCGTCTTGATAGGATACCCTAAAGAAACTGTTGGGTATACCTTCTACCTCAGATCCGAAGGCAATTTCTTTGTTGCCAAGAATGGGTCCTTTCTAGAGAAAGAGTTTCTCTCGAAAGAAATAAGTGGGAGGAAGGTAGAACTTGATGAAGTATTACCTCTTGAACCGGTAAGTGGCGCAGCTCAAGAAAATGTTCCTAAGGTGCCTGCACCGACTAGAGAGGAAGCTCATGATGATGATCATGAAACTTCAGATCAAGTTGCTACTGAACTTCATAGGTCCACAAGGACACGTTCCACACCAGAGTGGTATGGCAACCCTGTCTTGGAAATCATGTTGTTAGACAACGGTGAACCTTCGAACTATGAAGAAGCGATGGCGGGCCCGGATTCCGACAAATGGCTGGAAGCCATGAAATCCGAGATAGGATCCATGTATGAAAACGAAGTATGGACTTTGACTGACTTGCCCGTTGATCGGCGAGCCATAGAAAATAAATGGATCTTTAAGAAGAAGACAGACTCGGATGGTAATGTGACCATCTATAAAGCTTGGCTTGTCGCTAAGGGTTATCGACAAGTTCAAGGGGTTGACTACGATGAGACTTTCTCACCCGTAGCAAAGCTGAAGTCCGTCTGAATCATGTTAGCAATTGCCGCATTCTATGATTATGAGATATGGCAAATGGATGTCAAAACGGCATTCCTTAATGGTTTCCTTAAGGAAGAATTGTATATGATGCAGCCGGAAGGTTTTGTCGATCCTAAGAATGCTGACAAGGTGTGCAAGCTCCAACGCTCGATTTATGGGCTGGTGCAAGCATCTCGGAGTTGGAACATTCGCTTTGATGAGATGATCAAAGCGTTTGGGTTAATGCAGACTTATGGAGAAGCCTGCATTTACAAGAAAGTGAGTGGGAGCTCTGTAGCATTTCTCATATTGTATGTGGATGACATACTGTTGATGGGAAATGATATAGAATTCTTGGAAAGCATAAAGGCCTATTTGAACAAGTGTTTTTCAATGAAGGACCTTGGAGAAGCTGCTTATATATTAGGCATCAAGATCTATAGAGATAGATCGAGACGCCTCATTGGTCTTTCACAGAGTACGTACCTTGACAAGATATTGAAGAAGTTCAAAATGGATCAGTCAAAGAAGGGGTTCTTGCCTGTATTGCAAGGTACGAGATTGAGCTTGGCTCAATGCCCGACCATGGCAGAAGATAGAGAAAAGATGAGCGTCGTCCCCTATGCCTCGGCCATAGGGTCTATCATGTATGCTATGCTGTGTACCAGACCTGATGTAAACCTTGCCGTGAGTTTGGTAGGAAGGTACCAAAGTAATCCCGGCATGGAACACTGGACAACGGTCAAAAATATCCTGAAGTACCTGAAAAGGACTAAGGAAATGTTTCTCGTTTATGGAGGTGACGAAGAGCTCGTCGTAAAGGGTTACGTCGATGCTAGCTTCGACACACATCTGGATGACTCTAAGTCACAAACCGGATACGTGTATATTTTGAATGGTGGGGCAGTAAGCTGGTGCAGTTGCAAGCAAAGCGTTGTGGCGGGATCTACATGTGACGCGGAGTACATGGCAGCCTCGGAGGCAGCACACAAAGCAGTCTGGGTGAAAGAGTTCATTACCGACCTAGGAGTCATACCCAATGCGTCGGGCCCGATGACTCTCTTCTGTGACAACACTGGAGCTATTGCCCTTGCCAAGGAGCCCAGGTTTCATAGGAAGACCAGGCATATCAAGCGTCGCTTCAACTCCATTCGTGAAAGTGTTCAAAATGGAGACATAGAGCTTTGTAAAGTACATACGGACCTGAATGTAGCAGATCCATTGACTAAACCTCTCCCTAGAGCAAAACATGATCAACACCAGAATTCCATGGGTGTTCGATTCATCACAATGTAACTAGATGATTGACTCTAGTGCAAGTGGGAGACTGTTGGAAATATGCCCTAGAGGCAATAATAAAATGATTATTATATTTCCTTGTTCATGATAATTGTCTATTATTCATGCTATAATTGTATTATCCGGAAATCGTAATACATGTGTGAATACATAGACCACAATGTGTCCCTAGTGAGCCTCTAGTTGACTAGCTCGTTGATCAACAGATAGTCATGGTTTCCTGGCTATGGACATGGGGATGTCATTGATAACGGGATCACATCATTAGGAGAATGATGTGATGGACAAGACCAAACCTAAGCGTAGCACAAAGATCGTGTAGTTCGTTTGTTGTAGCTTTTCTGGATGTCAAGTATCATTTCCTTAGACCATGAGATTGTGCAACTCCCGGATACCGTAGGAGTGCCTTGGGTGTGCCAAACGTCACAATGTAACTGGGTGACTATAAAGGTACATTACAGGTATCTCCGAAAGTGTCTGTTGGGTTGGCACAAATTGAGACTGGGATTTGTCACTCCGTATGACGGAGAGGTATCTCTGGGCCCACTCGGTAATGCATCATCATAATGAGCTCAATGTGATCAAGTGGTTGATCACGGGATCATGCATTACGGTACGAGTAAAGTGACTTGCCGGTAATGAGACTGAACAAGGTATTGGGATACCAACGATCGAGTCTCGGGCAAGTAACATACCGATTGATAAAGGGAATTGAGTACGGGATTGATTAGGTCCTCGACATCGCGGTTCATCCGATGAGATCATCAAGGAACATGTGGGAGCCAACATGGGTATCCAGATCCCGCTGTTGGTTATTGACCAGAGAGTCGTCTTGGTCATGTCTGCTTGTCTCCCGAACCCGTAGGGTCTACACACTTAAGGTTCGGTGACGCTAGGGTTGTATAGATATGAGTATGCAGTAATCCGAAAGTTGTTCGGAGTCCCGGATGAGATCCTGGACGTCACGAGGAGTTCCGGAATTGTCCGGAGGTGAAGAATTATATATAGGAAGTGTAGTTTCGGCCATCGGGAAAGTTTCGGGGTAACCAGTATTGTACCGGGACCACCGGATGGGTCCCGGGGGTCCACCGGGTGGGGCCACCCATCCCGGAGGGCCCCATGGGCTGAAGTGAGGAGGGGAACCAGCCCATAGTGGGCTGGTGCGCCCCCCCCCCTTGGGTCCCCCATGCGCCTAGGGTTGGGAACCCTAGGGGAGGGGGCGCCTCCACTTGCCTTGGGGGGACTCCACCCCTTGGCGCCGCCCCCCCCTAGGAGATCCCATATCCTAGGGCCGGCACACCCCCCTAGGGGGCCTATATAAAAGGGGGAGGGAGGGCAGCGACACCTCAAGCCTTGGCGCCTCCCTCTCCCCTGCTACACCTCTCCCTCTCGCAGAAGCTCGGCGAAGCCCTGCTGCGATCACTGCTGCATCCACCACCACGCCGTCGTGCTGCTGGATCTTCATCAACCTCTCCTTCCCCCTTGCTGGATCAAGAAGGAGGAGACGTCATCCGCTCCGTACGTGTGTTGAACGCGGAGGTGCCGTCCGTTCGGCACTTGGTCATCGGTGATTTGGATCACGGCGAGTACGACTCCATCATCCCCGTTCTCTTGAACGCTTCCGCTCGCGATCTACAAGGGTATGTAGATGCACTCTCCTCTCGTTGCTCGTTGACTCCATAGATTGATCTTGGTGAAACGTAGAAAACATTTTTGTTTTCTGCTACGATCCCCAACAAGTTGTCGTGTACGACGATGTTACGACGGTCTGACGTTTCGTAATCCTACCCGACACTCTCACGGCGATTAGCTAATCTTCTGAACGGTGAACCGTTTGTGATGGGCCGCGCATCATAAACGTAGCACCGCAGAATATCGACTGCGATGGCAATGCGAGCAGAAATGAGTAGGAGTACTATAGGGGCCCTATCCCCGACAGTTTCTGGGTCGTGTGGGAAGGACCCCCCATCGCCCACACTCACTTGGCGACGGTTCCAAATGCCGTCGCGGAAAGGGGTTAAAAACCGTTTGTTTAGGACCGACGTGCACCAGTGCCTCTTAAATAAATACTTTGAGTCATAGAGTTATGTTGCGATGTGATGTTGTATCTACACATACTATGCATATTCTGTGTATGTTTTGAAATGCATTGGTATGTGTGAGATTCGACACCTAGTTATTTGCTTTTGCTAGCCTTTCCTATAGGGAAATGTCTCCTAGTGCTTTCACTGAGCCTTGATAGCTCGCTACTGCTCCGGAACACATATATTGACTGGCATGTATCATTATTTGCTCCTATGTATGCCCCTATGGGAAAATGTCACGCGGTGTTTACTATTGTCCTTGTGGCTTTGCTACAACTTGGTTACACTCGCTAGTGACCGACACGTGCATTGTTGGTTTATGTATGTCTGTCCCTGTACGTCTGTGCCACCTTGGTTTATGACTAGCCATATCAACCCGGGTTATCTGTCATATGGATGCTCGCGTCACAATCATATACGTGAGTCAAAAGATGCAAAACGGTTCCAGCCAAGGTAAGGGCGGCAGCCATGGGTTACCAGGCGTGAGGCCGCAAAGTGATATGATGTGTTACATGCTACATTGGTGTGACTTAGGATCGGGATCTCGATAGTTACGATACACCATCCTAGATAAAAAGGCAATAAGACCAGCGTTAACCTAGCTCACACGTGACAGGTTCGGCATACCAAAAACAATATGCACTGGTTGGCACCCTCTTATTACCTAATGATATGTCATATACAACTGATATACATCCTCTGAAGTTGATTTGTAAGAAGATTACCTGCTGGTTTTGCTAGATCTGGCTGCTTCTGCGTCGTCTCCACCCTTGGACTCTATGACCATTGAAGATTTGGGGTTGGGGTCAACGTTGGTAGGAGGAGGGTATGCGGAGAGGGACCATAGGGAAGAGGGGGCGGCTGCCGGTACCAAGCCTTCCTGGAATGGGCCGCCGGGTCCGTGAGAAACACCAGGAGGAGCCGACGAGGTGGGGTGAACTGCGACTGTGACTTTGTGAAGAGGGAGGGGACGACTTGTTTCTGAGGGAAGATGGGTGGGGTGAGCGTGGGTGGAGCTCAAATGAACAAATTACACGATGCCCTAAAAACGAGAACCAAAACGCTTAAATTTTTTATGGACAGGCACGCCTATTACATACGCGCGCACAAGTCACATAGGCGACCGAGGCATGTCCTGCCTAATTGGCAGGCGACACAACCGAGGGCATGAGACTCCTAATTGGAAGGCGGCATGATCGACGGTCTGACACGCCAAGTAGGCAGATGGTTGGACGAACTACAATTCCAAATTGTCAGGCTGCAATGCCGGTATACAGCCACGCCTAACAGAAGGGCGTACTTATATTTTTGAAACGCCAAACCCTAAGGCGAATCATAAGTGAAACACGCCAAACAGATGGACGTGTTAAGATTCATGTATTAACACCTATCAATTAAGCGTTTTAGGTGTACATCAAAACATCCAACTAGGACAGCAGATGTACTGATGCAAGGATGCTCGAATGGTCGGAATTGCAAGAAGGCCAGATATTCTATCTGCAATCGCGCCTTTCCATCAGGCGCGTCAGGCCGGCACCATGCTGGCAGTGTGACCGACTACCTCGACCGTGACTGGTCAAAGGCGCCTTCGTGGGCGGCATGGCTACATGTAAGTGACACACCTATCAGTCAGGTGCGAAAGGGGTCAGGTGACGAAATAAGTGTTTGGAGGGTAAGGGGATGACAAGACCCTCCAGGGGTTGTTTGGTTTCTAGCCACATCTTGCCACACTTTGTCACACGTCACCTTAGGTAAGTTTGACCAAGCTAGATGGGTGTTTGGTTCTAGCCACACCTAAGGCAAGTTTTTTTTAATGAAAAGTGAATCCCACATGGCATAAACACAAGACGTGTGACAAGATTTTCTTAGGCAAGCCAATGTGGCTAACAACTTAAGCAATTCAAGTTAGACAAGTGTGACAAAAATAATATGGCAATATATGACAAACACAGTCCAAACCTGCGAAATGTGCTGGTTGAGTGTAACGCGGATCACCACTCCCATCGTGACGCGCAGCGCAATGATCCGGGCGTGGCCAGAATGTTCAGATTCAGAGAGAGCAGAGCGTACCAGCACGGCTCAATAATTCGGGCCCTAGCAGCAGCGGTAAATTCCTTTCTACTGTTCCGCGGCGCCACCAGCATCACGGCCCGCGTCGTGGCCTTTTCGGCCTTCTCCGACGTGCTCTGTGTGCTGCAGCAGGTAAACCAAACAAAACCAAACGACACGGGGGAATGGTCAGGGCAGGAGTGTCGCGGACGGGAGCAAACTAATCTGACTGTTTCAACGGGACTACCACTAGTCAGTTCCAAGCAAAGGAAAGCAAAGCCTCTGTTGACTGCCGTAGTTCTACTTCTATATCCGTGTGTATGCCCCGATACCAATGATGGCGAGAACCAGTGCACTGTAAACACCAACACAGCTGCGTGCTTATACTGTAAAATACTCGAGACCTAGCTGACAGGAGGTGCGCCTGTAATTGTCAGCAGTGCTGTCAGGGCGGTCAATCACTTCATGTTTTATCTAGATTAATTAATTAATTCTATATTTGTTAATTAGAAGCATAATTCTGATGTGATGCTCGTACGTGCAGCCAGGTGCTGACACCTTTCTAGTGTGTTGAAGAGCATGAGTGAAGTTCTCTCCAGAGCGAAATGCACGGCTCACACTCATCGACCACCGACGCCAGTTCACGCAGCGCTCTGGCTCTGTCAGAAGCATTACGGCCACTGTACTGTACTGCGTCGTCTCAACTCAACTCATCTCATCTCATCTCATCTCATCTCATGATGTGCAGCATGAATGCCTTGAGGGTAGTCCGCCGGGCAGCTGTTACGGAAGCAGTGACCTAAGGTAGATTGCTCCGCGTTATCTCACCGGGACCAGCACGAGAAAATTAATATGACGCCAACTACAAACATATAGGAGTAGCTGCGACTTGCATTGGTCTCCACATGTCAATCATCCAGGCCGAGTAGTAACCTAATGGTTTGACAAACAGCCTCAACTAATCTCGGTTAGTTTAGACTAGACACCACTGACTGACATATTCAGAGGCAAATCATCCGCCGTCTTGGCTCTTGCTCGACCCAAGTGAGGCTTACGAGTATACAATTGCATGCGAAATATTTTAGCGAGTTGAACCTGGAGAAGTCCCGGCGAATGGCATCGGAGCCACATGCACCGGAGAACCCTTTCCCAACCCTAAAATAGCAGTGGAACGAACTGACTTTCATTTTCTTTGAAGCAAGTGGAACTAAGTTGGATCTGTATCTAAGGAACTATAGTTTACATGCCGACCAAATAATGCAAGTTCCAAGGCTGCAGCAGCAGGATGATACCCACTCTACCGCATTTGCAGATGTTTGCAAAGGAAAACACAGGGCGTAGCAGCAGATACTATCAAGGAGACGAGATGCACATTCGGCAGGTCGGTCCGGCCTCCAACAGATTCAGGACCAGCATATTTATGGGACGAGCAAGTAACATGGGGGGATCGATCAATCAATCAAGGGATCAACCACCAAAAGGTCCCATTACAGGGACAATAATTACCTTTTCAGCACCCGCACAAGGTCCACACCAAACAGCTTACAGCCAGAACCACAAGCTAATCACATCTGAAACTGAATAGTACGAGCATACAAGGCTAAGTTGAAGAGAAGTGGACACTGAATTTTGAACGAATGAACGAATTTTCCGTATACTCGGATGGATGGAACATATGTATCCGACAGTTCCATCAGTCCCCCTCCCACACAATCAGCGGGATGAGGAGAATTTACACTCAACTTACGCTAACATTTCCGCGGCATATCATCAAATCAATAGAGCAATCGAAAGAAAGAAAGAAAGAAAGAAAAAGGGCAAAGGACGAATCTGATCTAGGCTGAAAGATCTCTCTACAAAAAAAGGGGTGGTACAAAGCTAGCGAGCGAGCTAATAGCTACAGGGCCTGCCACGAACAACAACCGCTGATGATGAAGAGATCTCGGAGGACCACCGGGTTGATTATGTACAAGCACTGGTCCATGCACGATTCAGCAGCAGGAGCACCGAGCATGTGATGTCTTGTACCAAGAAACCGCACACACGCGCTGGTCCAGCGCCATAGCTGGGGTGCACGGGCGCTTTTCTTCATGGCCGGCCATGTGGGAGGCGCCAATGCTGCCGTTCACTTGCTTTCACCGGGCGCTCCGGATGAACCAGTCACCGTTGCACCGGCAGGCCGTAATTCTGGAACGACCTGATCCGGCCGTCCCATCCCGCGGTGACGATCACCCGGCCCCAGGAGTTCGCCGTGCTCTGGGAGCAGTTCCTCAGAAGCTTGTGCTGCGTCTCGTCCAGGCTTGCGCCGATCGAGCCGGACGGCAGCATTTCCTCCGGCCAAGTTGCCGAGGCGCCTTTGCACGACGGCTCGGCGAACAACTCCTGGTTGAGGTTGAAAATGCCAGGAGCAGAGGGTCTTGAAGGAAAACTTTTGCTGGAACTGTACTTGAATTGGATATGAGAGGCCAAGGAAACATGGCTCCTTGGTTTTGTGCCGTGCCATGGTATCGCGATGGCTGCGTTGTTGGATAGGAAGCGCTCAGAGGAATATGTGGTTTTCGCTTGTCGCCACACAGAATCATCTTGGTTGTCACGGTTCCAGACATAAATGTTGGAGTCTTCACTGGCAGAAACTATGTGCTCCCCGTCTGGTGTGAAGGATGCTGACATCTGGCATGAACCACTTCGGAGTCCTGATGATGGTTTACAAATATTATTAGTCCATTGAAAGTTATGATTTCAGAGAGAAAAACTATAGAGGTAAATGTTGAATATAGCAAAAGGAATAGAGTAAGTATTTGAGACGTACCACTGTAATTCTGAATCACATTGGTTCCATCCAACATCCTGATCTTGGAGTCGGCAGATGTTACCATTAGTTTACTTGGGTTGTTTGGACAGAACTGCCATGGAAATGGAAGAGCAATAGTAAGAAACATGCTTGATGAATAATAGGGCTGATGAAGATATCAATTACAACAACAGTCATCCTTTTCTTGTAAGTAGATGATTACCTGAAAACTTGTGATTCTCTTCAAAGAGGATTTCTTGCCGCTGAGTGCAATCTGATTTTCCAACCGCAGCAGGCCGTCCGATGCGTCGTAAAAGCGACAATTTCCAGTAATCGTTCCAACCACTACACCCTGCAGAAAGCCGAAGGAAAATTGGAGATCAGTCTCCAAACTATCGAGGTACCAAATTTATCAAAATAACTACAATGGTGCACTAAAAACGTACCTTTCCATCAGGTCGGTAACAGACCGCTGTAACTATGTCTCTAACATCTGCCCAGTCGACAACGCTGCATCTAGTTATGTTCCATACACGAACTTTGCCGTCAATGGATCCAGTGATGAAGCAATTGTCGTCTGTCGGATTAAATTGGACACAAGTCACTGCAAAAATTTGGAGAGCAAGCTGTCAGCTTCAACCCATGAGTAAAGGTATAGGCAAGCAGAGAAAATATGAATTTGCAAGCCTACCAAAGTTGCTATGCGGGAAAACTCTGATGCAGTTTGCAGATCCAATTTCCCACAGGCGGACAGTTTTGTCTGTTGAAGCCGATAATAGATGCTGCAAGGTATCAAATTTTAATCATCATCAGTAAAGAGGTATATATAGGAGAAACAAAGAACAATCCCATTAGGTTGATAAAAAAAATACACTTCTTCAACTGACCTTGTTTGACCAGGACAGATCCAATACATCAGCAGAATGCCCATAGAACTCATGCAATGGTTCCTCTGAAATTTGGAAAACCATTGTTGGAATCACAATGCAGGCAGAGTCTCCAGTCTTCTTCATGCCCATACTCTTGGATTTGCGCAGCTTCTCGCTGTCGACACTCACCGGCGCCAACCCGTTCTTGCGCCGCGCCTTGAGGTAGACGCAAGAGGGGTCATCCAGAGGAATTTTGCAGTCATCAGACTGCAAAACACCCCAAACCCGGACAACTCCGTCTTCGCCGCCGCTTGCTAGGAACTGCCCATCAGGACTGAATTTCATCGTCAGGATGGCACCATCATGTCCCTTGATCACTTGGCCTTGGTACAGGGCAGACAATTCCTTGGACCGCTTCCGGTACGATCGGACCTTGACCCTCTCATACCTTCCACCATGAATCTGCTCGCTGTCAGAGGAGCTGGTGCTAGGCTCATCCGCCGCATTATCCACCGCACAAACGGCCACGCCCAGCCTCTCCAGCCATCCGCTTCTCCTCCTCTCAACTGTCCTCGGAGCGCCGGAAGGCTTGCCATTTCGGCTCATAAGCCTTCTGATAAACGAGAACGAACTGGAGCTCCGGCTGACCTTGCTGCTGCCATCGTCCTTGCTGGATCCACCGACGGAATTGTCGTCGGACGCGCCGCCCTCGTCATAGCTCGTGGTCTCCTCCGTGGACCAACTGGACATGGAGCAGTCGTTGTCCTCCGAGTGCGACGACAGCCTCCCGGTCTCCGGCACAGCCTCCTCCTGCTGCTTCTCCACCTCGCCGGCGGCGCAAGCGGGATCCACCGCCTGCCTGGGGCTCGGGCCGCACTCGAGGCCCATGCTTCTGAAGAAGCGCTCCTTCCTGTCCCGCACGCTGTCGAGGCCATCGAGGCCGCCGGACGACCACGGCAATGCCGGTGCCGGGCTGGGCGCCGGCGACGGCAGCAGGTCCTGGCGCGTGTCGAAGAAGGCCTCCTCCTCCGCCTCCACCCTACCGCTACTAGAGCTCTCCCGCGCTAACTGGCACGACTCCATGGATCGATCGCTGTTGTTGGGAGGCTGCAAGAATGATACAGTTGCAGATAAGCTACAGTGTGGGGAACAAACAATCACATCTCAGAGCAGCCGTGCGGGCACGCGCTTATATAACAGTAGAGGGAGTAGAGCGGCAGGGGCAGCGGCCGGGGGCGCGCTGAATTGCCTCGGCGGCAACTTGGGGACGAGAAAGCGAGCGCGGACGGACGCGAGAGGAGAATTTTTTTTTTTTTGAAACAGGCGTGATTAATCAAGAGTTAATAAAGAAATTAGAGCACCAAATCGGAACTAATCAATGGCCCCGTATCTGCCATGAAATCCCGGGCCTCGCGTGGCCGAATCGGCCCCGAGCAATGCATGCATCTGGCCGCGGCGACGCCAAGTTAGCAACAGCCAGCCAGCCAGCCGCTCGCCCGCGCGCGCCCATTGTTAAAGCGGAGCGGCAACGAACCGGAAGAAAAGAACTTTTTTTCTCCTCTCGTTGGAGGAACGGGCGGTGAAGCGAATTGGGCGACACATATCTCGAAAGGACTTGCCGACGCGGGGGGAGGGGAATAGAAAAACGAAACTCGCGGGAGGGGAAGCGCACCTGGGCCG
>NC_057797.1:659175607-659183679 GCF_018294505.1 Triticum aestivum
GGCGCGCGCTCTTGGGCGGTGGTGGTGGTCGCCGGGCGCGGGAGCGGCGGCGGCGCCGGCAGCATGGCGCAAATGGGGACGGAGGATTGGAACGGAATGGAATCGACGACGGGAAGGCGGAAAGATTGAAGGGAGAAAGGAAAGGGGGTGGGCGAATCGGCGATGGGAGCGATTTATTAGGACGTGGAGGGCGGGGGCCCCGGCCCCGGCCTGGCCTCCGTCCCCATCACCATCGCCAGATTTGGAACCAGCACTCCAAAAAGAAACGAAACGGAGGATTTTTTTAAAAAAAAAATTATTTATAGAGTTTCGTTAACCCCGGTAACCCCCCCACTGCGCCAAGACGAGAGCCAGGAATCTTCAGCATCAGCAGGAGAATAAAAGGCTGAGGCAGTAGTACTGGTACCACCATTTTTTATACTACCAGCACCGAAGAAATGTTAGTGTAGCATCGTATTCACGTACACAATTAGCAGCACCAATCGTGGTGTCCCGAATTCGCTTTTGCCCGCTGTGCTGACTTATTGGTTTTTCGGTGCTTCTCTCTCTATCTATCTATCTATCTATCTATCTATCTCAGTGCCTGTCTGGACGTTTCCGGCACAGTGCCACTGGTCAGCCGCTCATGCTAGTACTAACAGTACTGACTTTTCTTTCTATTTCTCTTTTTTCTTTTTTGCCCCTTTGCTTCTCTGTTTCATTTTGGTCGGACGTCTACCGATAATAAATAAAATAAAAAATGGGCTGTGTAATCTGTGTGCAGTACTAGTACAGGCAGCGTCGTGTGCGTGAGCCATAAATCGTCTACTGCTCGTAGGCCTGGGTCTATGGTATAGGGCCTTGCCTCTACCTCCCTCCACGCACAGCGAACGGCTGCTGCATCACCGCCGATTTGCTCGTGTAACCCATGCCTGACGCGGATCTTTTCCCTGTTGCCTTGCTCCCGTGGGATTGATGTGCTGCATCGCCTGTCAGGACCCACGAGTGGTAACTTCTTTTTCACCGCCGGAGATCTGTAGTTAAACGGCGACAGTTTCTTTCGCGTTTGCCAATTGGCGACCGCAAACGGCTGCTTGCCCAGGCCGTTCAACCATGTCCAACTACGTCCCATGTATACGTGATCGATGTTTGGAAAAGGGGTTACTATCGTGCGAGCTAACAAAGACGAGGGTCTAGCACCTACTTTCTTAAAACAGAGTACAATCGGAGTCGCTCGTATACACAAGTATACATTTAATTTTATAAATGTGCAAACGCACATCCTATCTATATGAGCATCTCCGAAAGACTGAAAAGGACTTCGTTAATTTAGAGATGATATGCCAAACCCTGCTGTTCGCGGATATATCCGCACACGCCCAAGCAACGGTGGGGCCATGTTCTTCCATAAGATTGAAGATACTAACGGCTGCTTTCATAAGACTATGGACACAGTGGCTGTTTTTTTATAATAAGGCAGTGAACAATGGCTAATAAACAAGCATGGAACAATTTTGTTCACACAAAAAGAAAAGAGTAGGGAACAATTTTTATTCACAAAAAAAGTAGGAAACGGTTTTTATTTGCAAAAAAGAGAGAGTAGGGAACAGTTTGATGCACCTAAGAGCATCTCTGAGTGTACACCTGGACATGGCTTGAGAAAACAACACCCCCAACCGGACCCCACATACCTCGTTCAAATGTCCTGGTTATCCGGCACCTCATATCCAGCCCATATGCGGAGCAGATTTGTTGCTGACCAGACACGTCCACCACATTGGACCGGCCCATCTTGACCCCACAAAATCCCTACTATGGACAAAATCCAAGACATTGGTCCCAACCCACTCCGCTTCCAACCCGCTCCGCTCCGCCCCTTCCTCTTCGGTCATCTTCGACCATCTCCAGCATGACTAGTAGCAGATCTGAGTGTGATTGGTCCACATCAACAACTGGGAACTCACCAGACCAGGAGGAGACAGTCGCCCAGCTCGCGCTCCCCCGGTCCTAGGAGGATAGTCGAGCTTAGTAGTCAGAGCCGACCCGCCATGGGTCCACAAGCCGGGCACTTTCACCGCCCACTCCGGCTGGAATCTAGCGACGGTGTCGTGCCCGACGGAAGCTCATGACGGCATGGCGGTGTGTGCTCTGTCACCACAGCAGGTGTGCGCTGGTTGGAGGTCATGGCTAGCTAACCACTAGAAGGGACACCGGTAGCCTGCCAGAGCGGCTTTTCGGCTCCCTGACATCATGTCCTTGTCTTCAGATGTCGACCTCTGAGTCTGAGGCCAATGGCAACAATGCACAAGGACATGGATGTGTCGGATGCTACTTGTGAGCTGCGTTGAAATTTCCCCGAAGAGGAGGGGACGATGCAGTACAGTACAGATAAGTATTTCCCCCAGTTAAGAATCAACTTTATCAATCCAGTAGGAGAATCACGCAACACCTCGTTAACAGTACTTGCACCCAAAATAACTAATACTTGCACCCAACACGTGTTGGGTTTCGTAGTAATTTCAAAAAAATTCCTAGGCACACGCAAGATCATGTGATGCATAGCAACGAGAGGGGAGAGTGTTGTCTACGTACCCACGCAGACCGACTGCGGAAGCGTTGACGCAACGTAGAGGAAGTAGTCGTACGTCTTCTCGATCCAACCGATCAAGCACCGAAACTACGGCACCTCCGAGTTCGAGCACACGTTCAGCTCGATGACGATCCCCGGACTCCGATCCAGCAAAGTGTCGGGGAAGAGTTCCGTCAGCACGACGGCGTGGTGACGATCTTGATGCACTACAGCAGCAGGGCTTCGCCTAAACTCCGCTACAGTATTATCGAGGAATATGGTGGCTGGGGGCACCGCACACGGCTAAGGAATAGATCACGTGGATCAACTTGTGTGTCTCTGGGGTGCCCCTGCCTCCGTATATAAAGGACTAGAGGGGGGAGGCTGGCCGGCCATAGGAGGCGCGTGTCGTGGTTCTAAGCCTGACAGTAGAGTGGGGGCTAGGTATGGAGAGGCAAGGTCCTAGCTATGGAGAGGTTGTAAACACAAGGGATGTACGAGTTCAGGCCCTTCTCGGAAGAAGTAACAGCCCTACGTCTCGGAGCCCGGAGGCGGTCGAGTGGATTATGAATATATGAGTTACAGGGTGCCGAACCCCTCTACCTGTGGAGGGGGGTGGCTTATATAGAGTGCGCCAGGACCCCAGCCAGCCCACGTAGGAGAGGGTTTAAGGTGAGTTAAGTCTGGGGCGTTACTGGTAACGCCCCACATAAAGTGTCTTTACTATCATAAAGCCTACTTAATTACAGGCCGTTGCAGTGCAGAGTGCCTCTTGACCTCCTGGTGGTCGAGTGAGTCTTCGTGGTCGAGTCCTTCAAGTCAGTCGAGTGAGTCCCTCGTTGGTCGACTGGAAGGCGACCTCTTCTAAGGCTGTCCTTGGGTAAGGTACTTAGATCAGGTTCATGACCCTACCCTAGGTACATGACCCCATCATTAGCCCCCGAATGGATTGAGGCTTCGAGTGAGGAAGGAGTTGATGTCGTTTCCGATTAACCTTTGCACTCTGGTCGTGCGTTGTTCTGGACCAAAGAATCTCTTCGTCGATGGTGAGCAACTTGTCTTCAGTTGACTCGATCCATTCTCTTCTTTCGTCGAGTGATCTTTCGGGCTTCGACGATCCCCGAGCGACGGATCGCGGGAAACCCCGCGTCTGACAGACTGATCTGCCGTTCGCGGATTCCGCGGGATGCGAAATTTGGGGACGCGCGCGAAGTGGAGCGGACCGCGGCGTTCGGATGGGACGGGACATAGACGCCTCGATCTCCGCGCCGCTTTCTTCGCCACGTATCCCGTCTGCATAACTGTTCCTGGATATGATTAGATCGACCGGGCCCACCTGTCATCCACTCGGAAGGGACCTTATAAATGCGCCCGGCGAGGATTTTTGTACTGTGCCTCAGCATTCTCTCTCTCTCTCTGCTCCCTTCGTCCCCGTCCAGCGCGCTCGCTCTCGCCCCCGCACAACTTCCCCTCGCGCATCTCGCCGGCAACCATGGCCAAGGAGAAGACGGCGGCGCTGGAACGTGCGAAGAAGGTGTCGGCGTCGGAGAAGGCAAAGGCGAGATCTACCAGCCGCGGCGGGTCTTCGTCCAGATCCCGCCTGCCGAAGGGCTGGGTCCAAGGAGACTGGATCCAGTCGACCATCACAGAGAAAGACCTCCTCGACATGGCCAACGAGGGCTTGATCCCTCATGGAGCTGCGAGGCTTCCGGGGAAGGAGTGGCAGCCCCAGCCAGAAGAGGGTGAGTGTGTGCTCTTGGCCACCCATGTTGATCGTGGATTTTCTTTGCCGCCGAGTATTTTCTTCCGTGGCTTCTTGAACTTCTTTGGAGCGCAGCTCCACCACTTTACCCCAAATTCTATCGCCTATCTTGCCGCGTTCGTGTCCATGTGTGAGGGTTTCCTGGGCTGTCGACCGCACTGGGGTTTGTTCAAGCATATATTCACGTGTCGCTCTCAGACCGTGAAGAAGGCGAGCCCAGGTGATGAAAGAACCCGAGTCGTCCAAATGTGTGGGGGTCTGGGGATCCAGGTGAGGAATAAGAGCACCTTCCCGCCCATGACCTTTCCCGAGTCAGTCAGAGGCTGGCAGTCGACTTGGTTCTACTGCCAGGACCAGTCGACGCCGGGGCAGTCGAGTGGACTCCCTCAGTTTACCATGGACCGAGTGAACAAGCCCTCCTCTCTGAAGTTGATTCCGGAGGAGAAAGCTGACGTGAAGATGTTGATGGAGCGCGTGGTGCAGTTGGTTCGGGAGGGAGTGACGGGCATGGATCTCCTGGAGGTCTTCCTTAGGCGTCGCATCCAGCCCCTTCAGTTCCGGAGCCACTGCATGTGGTTGTACTGTGGGACTGAAGACGAGACTCGAGTCCATCCAGAAGCAGTCGACGATGTCACTCTGGAAAGATGGATGGTAGCCGTTACCGGAAACAAGGATAACCCACGCGGAGCCAGAAGGATTCCTCCACTCGACCACAACAGCGATCCAAACAAGGTACGTTTGCTCTGCTCTCCACTGTGTTCTCGTCACATTCATTTCTGTTTATCCTGTCGACTGGTCGATTGATCCTTGTCTTGATATCTGCTAGGCCCTCACCGAGCTGTACTCGATGCCCAATGGGGCACAAGCTCCGACTGAGGAGGGTGAGGCGAGTGGGGGCGAGAGCCAGGAAGAGGAGGAATGGGACTCGGACGTTGCAGAGGATGATGACGACGATGATGATGATGACGGTGATGAAGATGACGTTGAGGACGAGGAAGAAGAGGAGGAGGAGGTCGTACCACCGCGCTCAGAAAGGCGGTCGAAGCTTGTCCACGACCCTTCGACTGAACGTGGCAAGGGGGTTGCGACCGTTGTTCAGTCGACCAAGCGCCCTCGGACCACCTCTCCGGTGCCGACTGAAAAGGCGCCGAAGCAGCCCAGGGCGGCCCCGTCGAAGACGATTAAGCTCCTACCGAAGATGAAGGTGTCCATCCCCACCATATCAGGGTAATCGTGCTGCTTAAGTCTTCTTATTTTGTGTGAACTTTGTCTCTGGTCGACGCTGAAGTTAGTCGACTGATCCTTTGGAGTTGCAGTGCTGCTACTTCTGAAACCTCAGCCCGGGCTGATGACCATGAGATGGAGGACGCAGCAACTTCGAAACCAGGTACTGTATTCTTAACGCCGTTCTTAGTCGACTGACTCGCGATCTCTGATCCTGATTCTTCTCCGTAGCTCCACCCAATGCTGTTATCAATCTCCCTGATGATGATGAGGATGAAGAACCACTGAAGCGCAGGAGGAGTAGGAAAGCGTCCGCCAGTAAGGTGCCCCAGGATGTGACGGCGCCTGAGATTCTGATTGCGGAGGAAGAGAACACCACTCGACACACGGTGTCCTTCGCAGATCCATTGACGAGTGCTCAGCAGCCCTCCCTCTTCACGACGCACCACGTCCCAGAGGACCAAGCTGGCGCGGCGAAGGAAGCGATACGCCAGGCGGGAATCATGATGGAGCAGTTAAAGACCATCCGGGACGCGAGCCAGGCAGCTTATGACGCCAGTTCTGCCCTTCAAAGCAATGTTCAGGTCAGTCGACCACTGTTTGTTCTGTTGGATATGCTACCAAAAACTTTTCCTTTCCGGAATTTATAGTAGTCACCCACTGGGTGTGTCGATTAAAC
Organism: Triticum aestivum; assembly: GCF_018294505.1. Lineage (NCBI taxonomy): Eukaryota > Viridiplantae > Streptophyta > Magnoliopsida > Poales > Poaceae > Triticum > Triticum aestivum. Next base: position 659,181,821 of record NC_057797.1, read on the forward strand.
TCCGTGTTAGCGGGGGCACGCTGAGTGCACCCGCTGGGTGTAGTCCCCAAGGCTAAGGTCGACTGCTGGCAGTCGGCCTTAGGCTTTATGATGTCAATCTTTCTGTCAGTCGACTATGTCGACTGGATTTCACAAACCGGTGGGGGCACGCTGAGTGCACCCACTGGGTGTAGTCCCCGAGACTGTGGTCGACTGCTTGCAGTTGATTACAGTCTTAAAGAAGTGAATTATATTTGACATTTAGTCGATTGGTTCTTCGCAGAACTCCTGTGATCTTGTGGCTCGCTACTCTGAGCTGGAAAACAAGCACACTCAACTCGAGCTGAGCTTGAAGCTGGTTCAGGAGAAGCTGACGAAGGCAAAGGAGGAGACCGAAGGTATGTTTGGTGAGACCCTGACGACTGCTTTTCCCCTTGCTTGTTTCAAAATCTGATCTTGCTGTAACTTGCAGGTAAGGTAAGGGAGGCCCAACAGAAGAAAGACCTCAAACTAGCTGAGAAGATCAAGCTTGCTGACGAGAAGTTAGCTTCAGTCACCAAGCTTGAACAAGACAATACCAATCTGAAAGCTGCTCTTGGGATCGCCAACAAGGAGGTCAGTCGACTAAAAACTGATAAAGCTGCCCTGACCGACCAAGTCAGTAAGTTGACTGGGAAGAAAAAATGATCTGGAGGCCTTCCTGAGTGGTCTTGCCAAGAAGCTGTTTCTTATGCTTGAAGGTAAACCTCTATGCTCGGCAAACATTTCCAATTGTGGTTTTTCCATTCGACCATCCCCTTGACTTAGTGATCATCCTTGCAGAATTTTGTCAAAACTTTGAAGAAGAAACTAGCCGGCTGGAGCCAAACCTCGACCCCGTCCATTCTCCGGTGAACGACGAAGTTGCCATGGATGTTTTCCGACTGGAGTCTCATGTTGCAGCTGTCGTGGACTATCTCGCAAGGCTGAAGGCCGCCACATCTCGCATCGACTCGACGCTCTGGCCTGAGGAGACACTTCAGAATGACCTTGAGTCGCTGATGGCCCGCTTGAACACGATCCCTGGTCGAGTGCAGGAATGGAAGAAGTCCTCGGCTCGGTGTGGTGCAGATGTTGCTCTGTGTCTGGCCCGAGTCCACTGTAAAGATGCGCGAGAAGAGAAGCTGGCGGCCCTTCGGGTGGCCAACACCAAGAAACACGACTTCAGGTCCTTTATGGAAACTTTCCTTGCGGCCGCCACTCGGATCGCCGACGGAATTGATCTTGATGAATTCATTGCACCTTCCAGCCCTCCACAGGAGGGGTAAAAAACTTCTTCTGGCTCGACGCTTTAAATTTGCCTCGGTATGCCGAGTGGAATTGTAACCGATAAACCTTAACAGGCTTAACGCCTGAGCACTTTCGGTTCCTTTAGATATCGATTCAAACTTGAATTTGGTGCTTGAATACGATTGCCTTTGGCTCGAAATGTCTTTTGCAGGTTCAAAGCAAGGCGCCTTTACTGCAATCGACTTATTCTTTAGTCCACTTAGGCGAGCACTGGGCTGCAGCTAAGCCCCCGAGTGAGAGGTTTACTCTTCACTCGGTAGGATTTTGATAACTTAGGCTAGCACTGGGCTGCAGCTAAGCCTCCGAGTGAGAGGTTTGCTCTTCACTCGGTAGGATTTTTATAACTTAGGCGAGTGCTTGGACTGCAGCTAAGCCTCCGAGTGAGAGGGTTGCTCTTCACTCGGTAGGATTTTTGTAACTTAGGCGAGCACAGGGCTGCAGCTAAGCCCCCGAGTGAAAGTCTGGCTTACCACTCGGTAGGATTTTGATAACTTAGGCGAGTGCTTGGACTGCAGCTAAGCCCCCGAGTGAGAGGTTCGCTCTTCACTCGG